>NW_009931363.1:2560-49393 GCF_000696875.1 Nestor notabilis | reverse complement strand
AGGGAAAGGACAAAGGGCTTTAAGCTGACAGAGGATAGATTTAAATTAGACGTTAGGAAGAAATTCTTTGTTATGAGGGTGATAAGGCACTGGAACAGGTTGCCCAGAAAAGTTGTGGCTGCCCCATCCCTGGCAGTGTTAAAAGCCAAGTTGGATGGGTCTTTGAGAAACCTGGTCTAGTGGAAGGTATCCCTGCCCATGGCAGGGGGGCTGGAACTAGATAATCTCTAAGGTCCCTTCTAACTGTAACAATTCTATGATTCTATGATTGCTTAGAACCAGCCAACATAAGAAGCCAATCTCATTTTTCTTAGTAGGTTGGAAATAGAAACTCCAGCAAGACACCTATAGACTTTCATGTGCATGCAGGTCCAAGATATCTTTTTACTTCACCCCAAGCCAGATCTCTTCTTGATCCTATTTTATGGGAGGAATGGGAAATTTGGATTCTGGCTAGTGGTACTTATAGTGTGTCGTTGGCAGGGGTTAGAGGTTGGACCCTGAAACTCCAATTCACAAAACTACTACTAAGCTCCCAGCATTTCAATTTCACAGATTCAGATGACAGCAGTTAACTTTTATCAAAACACCAGGGGAAGTTTAAAGCTTTCTTCAAGAAGTGAAGACTGACAACACTGAATAACATGGTTATTACCTTTTGCTTAAGCCATATTTAGACATGGACAGAAGGATCTATATTTGTTACATAAAGAGGAATACAAGATAAAACCATATTTCTCTCTCCCCATATATCTGGCATTTCAAAGGTTAGATGTCAGTTTGAGAAAGAGGATTCAAGTATGAATTTCTGTATTCAAGATTTTCTGATCATCATTCCCATGAGTTATTAAAATGTTTTGAAGTGAGTCATCCACCATCCTTGTAAGGACTCTGGAGCCACTGGGTCAAAGTCACTGGCTTGAGTGTTGACTGCAGTTGTTGTAGAGTTGAAATAATTACAGATAAGATTTCCTATAAAACATATTCGCATGCATCTCAGAGGAAATAAGGTGTGTGTGGGAGGCAGTGGAAAGAATGGTACAATTCTCTCATTCTATGAAAACCCAAGACAGAGAGATAGAATCATTTCTGGGCACTATGAACCTTCAAATTTTTGACATGAAGCAGAACAGATTCACAAGAAGTAAGTGTGAGTAAGTGTGCTCATCCCCCCATATTTGCCTGCAGCCTGTTGATTAGGACACTCCTGTGGGATGTGGGTTTTAGGTGCCCTGGACTCCCACATCCTGTCTTACAGAAAGCTGTGACTCATGTTCCATTTAGAAAAAGAGGTGAGAGATACCTGGTACAGAAAGAAAGCCTAGTGAACAGAAATGCTTACCTGTAGCAGAGAATTCACCATTTAACGCAACTACTGCTTCTCTGGGTTTCTCTGTTGTCTGGCTTAGGAAGTTTCCCACTGACTAAACTGTTATATATATTTGGACCCCATTCTGAGCTGCCTAATATTCTTCAGGGTGATGGGAAATCAAGTAATTTGGTCAAATAATGTAGACTCTATTAAGAGGATTAGACCTTAATCCTTTTTGGTACCTGAAGCTGTAACTCTTACAAATTTTGTTAATTTCTAGATTTATTTTTCTGCAGAAGAGTAATGGAATTTCTTGATCTTAAAAAAAAAAAAAATCTTTTTTAAAGAAATAATATCTTGTCTTTTTCTACAAAGAATCACTCACTTCTTTAATGATGCTTAATCAGTGCTTGCATTTTATGCATGACCTGTGGCTTTCTTCTGATGTATTCAGAAGTTCAGCTTTTTGGTCAGAATCAAAGTTGCAAAAGAAACCTTCAATCTAGAATCCTCAAAAATAAAAAAACAGTTTAAAAGAGGTTAACAGTTTTTGGTTTCAGTTTCATTTGTTTGTTTGTTTTTCTTTGTTTGTTTTGTTAACCTTGGTAGTTTAAGCTTACATTTGGCTTGATTTCCAAGCAGATCTGATTTCAGTTTGTCCATACTGATATGCCCATTCTGATGGGAAGATATGCCTTTTCATAAAGAGATAGCTTTTTAGATTAGGTAAATTAATGTATTTCAATTCACTTTACCATTATGCTGATCTACACAAAAGGAGGATCTAGACCAAAGCTGAGCTTGTTTATTTTGTCACCTAGAAACTTTTTTTTTTTCTATCTAAAAAGGCTTAGTTATGCTTTGTTGAGATTCCTAGTTATGCAAAACAGCTGACACCCAGTGCTTCTAGTGCTGCCTAATCACTAGGAACTACAAAGAGAAAAACAAAAGATTTGTAATTTACTCTCATGACTCCCTGCATCTTAGCTCTAGAAGATTAAATGCTTAAATGTTGCTGTCTCTACGGCAGCTAAACATTCAAGAAACATTTACACAGTTGAATAATTCAAGTGGCTTATGGAGATTAATGAAAATGCAAAAAAGCCTCAAATCTGCTAAATAGAAGCTGAAGGGTGATTTCAAAATAAAAAATGGAAGACCTTAGATGTTTCAAGAGGACAGTGCAAAGCTCCTTTATCTGATCTATTTCACAGTAAAAGAGGAAAACCTCGTTTATCAGTTTGAATTTGTTTATTAACAAATATTGCATCATACGGTGGAGACTTTTTTCTGTGCAATAAATTAAATAAAATACAGCTTAAAATATAATGCACAGAGACAATTCAGTAAAATAAAAATTCTGATTCTGTGTAGGTAGTTGCACTGAGATCTAAGTAGAAACCAAGAATGGTGCAACCATCACCCTGTTTTACAAAGATAATTGAGGAAGATATTTTAGCGTGGTTGTGAGAGACAGGGCTTGGAACCAGCCTCTCTGCTGGAATCCCAGCTGTGCTGCTATGCTTAATTACCCTTGGAAAAATGTGTATTTGTGCTTTAACCATACTTGTGCAGTGAATTTATTCAAGTGATCTCCCTGTTTTTTGGTAAAGCTGTCTATAGGTATAAATTCCTGAAGCATAATGAAGGAAAAAAAATGGTTCAGTGGTTTCTCATAGAAAACAACTATGAAACAGAGTTGCTGCCATGTCTTTCAACAAATTCATACAGATGAAGTTAAATATAGCCTATTTGTAGACTTCTATCAGCCACTGCAAAGATCCAGTAGTAGACCAAAATAGCACTAGTGGTTTAAAAAGTGTTTGCATTCATGGAATTTTTTTGTTCCCAGGCTGAAATGGTCTGGTCATCATATTTACTTTGCAATCTAAAATATTTATATACAGATCTCTGGACACCAAAGTAATTTTTTAACTTGAATCATGTTTTCTTTTACTATATTATAGACCTACGAAATTCCATCACACATGCACCACAAAAATGAAATAAAATTAATTATTTCTTACATGTAAAATAAATTATCAAGAAATAGTAAGAAACCAGAATTTGCCTAAATTTTTATGGTGCACTTAGTTCAGCATTAGCCAACATCTAATTATAAAATGATAGGTGTTAAGACTCTGTTGTAAAAATACAGACACAATGTTTTCTAATTTTTGGCAATATAATTTTGAAATCTCCATATTTAGATACATTTCATCAAAGTTTTACACATTAAGGAGCACTTTAAGGAAATAAATTATTTCCAGGTATTTATTGGACAAAGCACTGTTGATATTGCTTCTGCCAAAATTTACCAGACAAAGATTGTATTCTTTAAATTGAAAGCATTACTGAATCCTTTGGAGAACTGATATATCCACAGTCTATTTTTTCGGGTGGGGATCTTTCAACTTTTCTACATGTTCCATCTAGACCACCTTAGTGTCCCACTAATATTCTTTCCTCAGGTGAGGTTCCCTCATCTTAGAAACCTCATGAATGTTGTAGGCAGAAACTAAGCAGGCTACCCAGGCGTAACTATTTTAAAAATACTTAAGTGAACATTTGCAGTTTTGGGGTCAGTTTGCATTCTGGGTGAATGTTCAGATCTTTATACTCACTGATTTATCCAGCCTCCCAATTACTACCTGCTTGGCATGCAGAATCACATCTCATATCTCACCGTTTGTGCGGATGTGTATGTCATCACTCCACTCTAATAAACATCTGTGATCCTAACTTCTCTTAATTCTTAGCAACTGTGTAAACAAAAATGCAAAGGATAATCTTGGAGGGAAAAAATAATAAAGAGGGGAAATAAAACCTTTCACCTGTGAAACCTCAGTCTGTGCTGCTGGAAAGAAATAGGTTTAGCTTGGCTCCTATTCATTTCTTAACTTACATCCCAAAATTGTCATGCATAATTTGATCCAAATGGATTGCTTTAGTTTCAGAAGGGGAAACACACAACTCAACTAGCGGAAAAGAGTGAATCACCTGTAAGTTATTGAGAAGACAGAATCCGCCCCCCTGGGTCAAGGTTAGGTTAATTAGCTGGTCAGTCCAAACTGTGATTTGCCTGAGGAGAAACAAGTGAATTTGATTTCCACATTTTCAGCATAACCCTTATGGCATTCTTCCTGAATCCAACCACCTCTTTCTTATACATGACTGAAAGAAAATTTCCTACTGCTAAAATATTAATATTTTTTCAAGACAGCAGTGAGTATCACCAATCAGCTCCATTCATGAATGTCTCTAATTTCTTGACAGTCTGATAGAGTTTTCACACTTTTCACCATTGACGTTGCAGACTAAGTCAGTTGTAAACAGATTATGCATGACTTTTATTTTTTGGTTCCCCATAATTTTCTTAATAAATACAGAAACCAGAGTTATTTGCTGCAGCACATTATAGAATCATAGAATAGTTAGGTTTGGAAAGGATCTTAAGATCATCTAGTTCCAACCCCCCTGCCATAAGCAGGGACACCACACACTAAACTATGTTGCCCAAGGCTCTGTCCAGCCTGGCCTTGAACACCTCCAGGGTTGCAGCATTCACAACTTCCTTGGGCATTGCCCAAGCTTTTGTAATACAAGCACATTTACTTGTGATTTTTGTCTCTTTCTCAGCATTTTTTTTATATTGTATGTACACCCAACTTTTAAAGTGTGAGAAAGAAGTAAAATACAAAATTTGAGCTGGAGCTCAGCACAGATGCTTTCTAGAGCCTCTTCCCAACCTAAACTATTCTGTAATTTTCAGATAGTAACAGATTCTGCTGACTGTTTCTCTTTTGGCAAAGCTTCCTTGAATCTTTGAATTGGGGCCAAATATTTCTGTGATAACTTATCAATATGTCCACCATTCATTCCTTTCTACTGGATGCATTTTCATGTATTAGAAATGTTAAAAAGACAAACTCATATGCAGAGAGAGACTATATGCTTGTGATAAACCAATTCTGAGTTTGAGAAACCCAGCATCCATCAGATTTTGCCTTCATCTATGAGGAACAACCACACTGGTGGATGATTACTACCACCTTCACTCCCAGACCTTATGCAATTGCATGGGGTCCAGAGGAGTACCCATAAAGCACTTGTAGGATCTACTTTTATTTCAAAACTCCACAAACTGCATTTGTGTATGTGGGAAAAATCATCTATTTTGGGGGAAAAGCTGTTTATTTTTTTAGATTTCTATTTTCCTATTAATCAGTCAGTATCCTCAAGTCAAGTCTGACCTTTCCAGATCATGCCCTGTGGTTACCACTCAATTGGTTGTTTATTTCCACAGTTCACTTCATTAAGATATGATAGCATGAACTACCTTGAACTTTTACAAAGCGAGAGCCTTGTATATCAGCAAGTCTATCATTTTCAGCCTGGTATAAATGTACCTTGTTTTTGTTTGCTTTCTTTTTAGTAAACAACCTGTCCTATTCCATTTCACATTTTCCTGCTAAAAATGTAATGTCTAGGCAGAACTGCAGGGTGAATTTCTTTGTTTGCCCTTGGGGGAAAACATATGAACACATGAATACATACATGCACACACTACTAGCTACAGCCTGAGGCTTAACATAAGCCAGTTTAGGTTGCTTCAGGACAGATTTTCTGTGCTCCATTCATACACTATGTTGTTATTGGCGATTTAGTGATGAAACAGTATTTTTCTGTCTTTAATTGTATTCTTTAAATCATCCCCAAAAGGCCTGAAAAACTGTCCCACATATTTGGTTTTAAATAATGCTGCCACTAAGTTTGGATGAAGTAATTCTTGGATTGAAGGAAATGAAGGAAAGCCAGTATACTTACATTGTGATTATTGAAATGAATTCAGTACACATTTAAATTCCATGCCAGCCCATTCAGAAACATTTCAGCTCACTGGCAAATTGGCATTAAACTACATTTAGACTTCATCAATAAGCCATTCAATTTAAGGTTCAGTACTTAGTTTAGGATGAGATGTACTAGGACAACATGATCCTAGTGGTATTCATAAACCACAAAAAGTACACTAGGAACTTCAGAGATCAGGATTAATATGCGATTTTATTCCTAAGAAATTTGGTATTGCAGGCAACCTATCTGGTATAAAGATATCTTTCCCAAATCTTCTGTTTTATAAGATAAAAAGGAAGAATTCAAGCTTTTTCCCTCAGCTTACCATAATGCTTTGAAACACAGCAATATTTTGATTTCCAGATGTGATGGCCACACCAAGACAGCAACAGGGTTATCTGCCAGGGTAACAAAGCCATCTTGCCTCACAAGATCATGACTGATACCATGACCAGCCTAGTCAGACAGATAGTGTTCTCTATGCTGTATTTTGCAGGATTCTGTTAAGGAATAAAAACCACAAAAAAGTAGATGGGCTGTCATCACCAGAGGTGGCAGAAGCAAGGCATCATGGAGTAGCTGCGTTCCAGTGCATTAATGTAATTTGCATGGTACAGTTCCATGGGCAGGGGGTGAGAGCGATGATGTACCTCTCTGTAGCTATCAAGGGATAAAATAACATTAAACATATGTATGTGCTCTGTATATTCCATCGTGGTGTACTGTGATCAACCGGTATCATCCCGTATTCAGAAATTGAGTGCTTGTTTTTTGTTGACCCTGGCTGGCAGCCCATCACCCACATAGCTGCTTACTCACTCCCTTCCCTCTGGTCGTATGGGAGAAAACACGGAAGGAACAGGAGCATGAAAACTCATGAGTCAAAATAAAGATGGGGAAATCACTCAACAAGTGTTGCCATAGGCAAAACAGACTTGGCTCGGGGAATTTAACTGAATTTATTGCCAAATAATGTAACTATGTAATTACTGATTTGGGAATGGATAACAACAAACAAAAAAAGACGAACATTAAAACACTTATGCGAAAAAAAACAACTAACAACAACCTTTCTCTCCGTTTGCCAGGCTCAACTTCACTCCCACTTCCATTTCACTTCACATACCTTTCTGTTCTTTGCTTCACTCCTTCACTCCAGTCACATTTCCACCCTCCTTGTTGTCACCTCTGCTCTCCATCAGTTCCTTCAGTGCAGCAACAAGCAATGCAGGGGTTGGGGTCAAGATGAGGTAGTTTCTCTCTGCCTCTCCTTCCTTCTCACTCTTTTCTGCTCTGGCATGGGTCTTCTGTGGGCCACAGTCACTTTCTGTTCTTCCATAGAGCACCTCCTCCTCTGACCTTGGTGTTCCCTCTTTTTCTCACTCTTTTTTCTTCCTTGTCCTCTACTTGTCCAGGTTTTCTGCCCTTTCTAAAAGATGTTTGCCAAAATGTGAGCATTGGCTTAGCTGATTGACGTCATCCTATGTGGAACCACTGCAGCTGGCTGGAACTGTCTGTGTCCAGTACAAGGCAGCCTCAGGACTCTTACCCCGTGACATCTACACTCAATACAGTCCTACATGGCAGATTTGTTTTTCCTGAGGCTCCCTGTGGCCTTTAACCAGATGTGCTAGTACAAGGCTTCCTGTAGAGGCAGCAGACATGATTCTGAAGGGCTAATATGGTCCAGCTGGGTAGCTCTTTTGCTGCTGTTGAGTGCATTAGACAGGCTTTGACTTTGCCTAAGTTTGGATGTCTAGTCCAGTCCAGACTGACACAAGTTCTTTGCATGAAGAGGCACTATTTTACTGCCATAACTGTACTGGCATAAGTTTGAAAAACACTGTATATTTTACCTATATCACAGACTTTTCACAGAATTGTGTGGCCCCATGGTGCCCTGAGGGCCATGACGAGTGAACATGGTAAAAGTAGTCAATAGGAAGGTAGGTATGTATTTCTCTCTTGATTTCTTTGGTGTCCCAAATGCAAACTAATAAGAGAATAGCAAAAGCTGTTCGGGTTTCATCTTAATTTCAATGGAATTTCACATCTGAGCAAATAAGAGGATCCAGGGAATTATAAGCCAGGTAGTCTAGCTTCAATACTTATTAAACAATCAATTTATAAGCACCTAAACCATAACAAGATGATACGAAATAAAAAACATGGGCTTGTAAAACACAAGTCAAGTCGATCTTACTTTGTCTTTGAAAAGGTATGTGACCGAATGGATAGAGGCATCTTGTATTTCTCCATGCTAGCAAGAGGTTTTAATACTTGCCTATGTGATGCTGTCATAAGCTACTGAGGAAAATATGGTTTAATGGAATAACAGTGCAAGAAAGGAAATAAAAAATATTTAAAAAAGAAGTTTCAGAGACCTGCCAGTGATTGTCCTTGAGGAACAGACCAAGCAGGGTCTCCTATACAAGAACATGCTGGGGGAAGGCCAGCTGCAAAACCTTTGGCAAAAGAAGACCTCGGGATTGTGGTGGAAACCAAGTCAATCATGAGTTAGCAATGTGTTCCTGCAGCAAAAACAAGTCTGACGGAGGGGTGGGTCTGGAAACTATACATAAATGCATGTAGAAGGTGTCTATAACAGTTCCTTTACTTTATATTTTTAATCAAAATCTGTCCTGGGATATATATATTTAAATGTAACTAAAAATGTGAAATTCATCAAATCAAAAAAGTGGGTTATAAAGATAATGATTGTAATTGGTCAGTCTGCAGTGGTTTCCTATGACACTGATGCATATGGAGCCGTTGCTGGAGATGTTGATATAAAGGTTAACAAAACCTGCCAAGGAGCCAGATGCTGCTGTCAAAAAAAGATAAAAATGATTTTCTATTTCATATCTGTTTGCTGTGGTTATCATCAGCAGTACACTGTCACTGATTCTCTCAGATTAATTAATCTAGTGGGAAGAGTGTCATAAAACACATTTGTTCAAAGTAAGATCTGTTATGGCTTTCTTGTCTTGTCCTTCCTTTAATTTCTCATAAATATCTTTTATTTCATTTTCTTGCAAGTATTTGCTTAAGTTTACTGAGACAATAAAGATGTCAAGTTGTATTTGTTGAGTGAAAGCCATTTCCAGAGGACAGTCCTCTAATTATCTGCACCATGTATAAAATAATAATTCTACTGCAATCAGTGAGAAAGTCTTTTAAGTTCATGTTTTATTTCACTTCTGAAATTCATAGTATATTTATCAGTATGCCCTGTTCTAACTGTCTTTCAAGTAAAAAGGTATATTTTAGCCAAACTTCAATTTTTTTATTTTGAAATAACAATAATAAAGTACAATTAAACCAATGTCGTATGGAAGCTGGGATAGCTGTAATCAAACAGCAAACTACCTTTATTGTAGAAATTTCAGTTTTGAGCTGCCATATGAAAACCGTGCAAAAGAAAACACACACTCCATTGCATACTCATGTGATAGCAAGGTAGCATCTTGATCTAGAGATGAAATATGTGACATGAACTGTCTTCCTGTCCTGTAGGACCTCCATCTGAAAAGTAGGGCTAGTGGTACACTATAAAGTATGAATTTTTTCCATAAACTTTTGCATTTCAATAAATGTACATAAATAAAAAAGTATATTCTTACATTTCCAATAGATGTACAGGTGTCCTTAGAAGGAAATAGGTCAGATTATAACATAAACTCTTTAGCTTGGTGTTCATGGTTGATGCTTTAGATTCTTGAAAATCTCTGTTTTCAATTTAAAATAGGGCATTAGAAACTGTAGCAGAAAGTTGTCTCTCTGAGTTAAAAAATTTCTCTTATTTGTTAAAATTTTTAAATTCCCAAACACTTTTTTTTTGTTTGTTTTCTACTAATATCACGGCAACAAAAGTTACAGCTCAGAACAATCTTAACTCTCTGTCTGCGTGACACCCTCATTTTTCTCCAGTGAGAAAGAAGTTCCTGATGCTCAAGCATAGGAGCAAAAATAGAAATGTTGTAATATCTGTCTATCTTTCTCTGCTAAAAAGGATTATTACACCTATTCCACTCTAAATGGGGTACATTGTCTTGCATCAATGACCTGTAGTATTCCTATGTCCATATCTTGATTTGATTTCATGGCAGGAATATTTGAGCATTCTACTGATTATGGCAGCTTGAAAAAAGGGAGGGATAATCTTTCCTTTCAGATTTTCTGTCTCCAATTTACAAGTGAGAGGGACATGAAAGTCTTCTCTCTTGCTCTTCTCTCTGGTATTAAAACTGGTTTTCTTCATTTTTTTCCTTTACTAATGCTACAGAATTTCATTAATAAGAGTCCAGATGTTGAAGAACATAGAAGTAAATCCAATTTCTTTTGTTGAGGAGTCAAGAAAGATTTCTTCACTCTTGGGTTAAAATGGCATAGGCATGATGGATTTGCTCAGCTTCCTCGAAGTGTGAGAGAAGCAGGTTATACATTTCTTGATGGTAATTCAGGAATTCTCATTAGCCATCTATAAGAGCATTGTGCCCAGTGTGAATAAAGATCAAACAATAAGGGAATCCTGGGATTTCATGAGTGGACCTTGAACAAAGAAGAATAGAGAAGAATCCATCTCTATAAACTACTATCTTCATTTGAGATCCTTTCACCTGTTGCATGGCTGTAAGATGGCTGGAGAATAAAGACTGATGACAATATCTTTTGGAGCAGCTTGAAGACAAACTTATCTCTGTAATATATTATATGATGTAAGTCTTGTAACTTGATCCTTTTAAAGGTCTGGAAAATTAAGTTAATACACTGACTCCTGATGCTTAAATTGTTCCTGTTATTTCAATTACCTGTATATTCAATTACTTACTGAATTTTATTTCAACCGGTCAGCTTTTGTTAGGAAATCTGTCATCAACATCCTGGCTCTAAGATTTTTTAGGCTTTATACTGGTGGGATTCATAAGCTTGTTTTTATTAAGGCTTCTCAGTTCCAAAGGAATTCATTGTAACTTTTGTAGAGTTTCAGAGAAACTGAAAGTTGTCAGACTTAGATCCTGAAATCTTTTGAATCGGGCAGCAAGCTGCCCGGTGAAATGATCAGCTCCAGTAGCTCAGCCAGTAGAGGGTACTCTTACATAGTACAAAGTCAGGCCAGGAATACACTGTAGTAAATTAAGAATGTAAATATTTATAAACGTGTACATTGCAACAATCTAACTATAGGGTTTTTTTGCTTCTTTGTGCTTGGTACATTAACCTTTGTATTTTTATCCAACTGCAATTTAACACAGTGAAAGTATGATTATATTAGGTATCAGACTGTGTGTGACTGATTTCAGTTGAAAAGTCATCACACAAAATGTAGTGAATATTTAGGGGAAAGAAGAGGGAGCATCTGTGACTACTCCTTTCATTATAACCTGCTATTTGTCTTTGAGATTAGCAAACCACTTTTTTCATTTCCTGGAACATTTGTTTTAGAGGCTTCTTGTTTTCAGAATGCAGTTGTTTCACTCTGAAACTTTCAATGCTGTGACCTTGTGACTTATTCAAGTGTTTTGTTCTTACGCTCTAAAAAAATATTGCTGACTAACGTGAGAAACAGGTATCTTTTATGTAGGCCCAAGGGGCTAGATTTACAGCAGTGCTTAACATCTTTCTGACATGAAAAGGTGTCTAGATTTCTGAGTAGGTTTTTGACATTAAGTACTTTAAAAAATGTTTTCAACACTAAAGATCTGTCTCTATCTCCCTATTACTGTGTTTTGTCTAGACCCACTGTGTGATCACAGCTATCAAACATTTATAACTCTAACAGTTCATTTTCTGAGCCATTGGTAATCAACTGAATGATGACTTCTTCATTGTCTAATCAACCCAGGTACTGCTTTAGGACTTACTTACTAAGAGTTTACAAGAACACTTAGTTTTCAGAGAATAAAAGGCCATTTGCTGCTTGTATCTGATATTGGTGTCAGCTCTGAAGATGATAAGTATAAAATTGTACTTTTATCAAAGCTAGCTATTCGTGGATGAGCTATTGTAAATAGGCACATTGCCATCTATAATCCTACATCTCATTCCTGTCTGGTAAACCAAATACAGTGTTTACTTCTTTTTATTTATTTTTTTTTTTTATAGGGTATTTGGAAAAATTTCTTTCTGTTATAAGATTTGCAGCATTGCTGTGCTGACCTTCTTTGAAGGAAGCTTCTCATTCTTTTGGTGGCCCTAACCAGGTATTTTTGTTGCTTTTAGTCATATATTTCCTAATTGATTTTCCATGAGTTTGGCAGCCTCTGCTCATTTTCTGGCTGGCAGTTGTGGCCTGTTTTCTGATGGTTATGAATGTGTGTCAGTCTTTTTTTGAGTCCTTTGTGACGTCATTCTTCCATCTGTGGCAACAGAACAAGAGAGATATGCAGTAGACAGGACTGTTTTCTCATTGTTGTAAATTAAGAGGAACTTCTCTGAAAACACATATTCATCCAGTGTTCATTGAACAGGTATTTTGTCTTAGCACTTTTTCATTTCCTAAAGAAAGGCAGTAGGTTCCCATAACAACCAGCTGTGATGGACATTTTGACATGTAAATAAGTGATTTTTTTTTAATTCCTTTCATGTCGCTCAATCACTTATGCTGATAATTATCTTTTTCAGTGTTTCCATGGAACTCAGAAAGCACTTTTCAGCAAAGAAAACTGAAAGCACAGCATTTAGCTCTGTCTTTACTTACAATGCATTTTGTAGATTTATTCTTTATGAAACCCTCCCTCCTCCATTTTCTCTTACTTGGAACATTTTGTTACATATTTCGAGGACTGAAGTGGTTACACTTCAGGTCTTTTGGCCTCACAGTGGCAGAGGTGTCATAACTGACTTCTTTGCATCTCCTACCTGTAATCCCAGCAGATGCACCTTGGCTCAGGCAGAGTTGTGTCTCCATTTGCTCAGCATTGCAACCACACTAATCACCTCTTGCAAGCAGGAATTGCATACTAGCCTTTTAGGCATTGTTCTGTAATTTCCAGACTTGAACTATGCATCATTTAGGGGTAATATATGGACATGTCAGCTCTGATATCTGCTGGTCTATACATCCATGTTGACATGTACATCATTGTACTGTCAGTGAGAGTATGTTTAAATCAAAACTTGAGTAAATTGAAGATAGATCATCATACTTAACTCTGCAACAAGGAAGGGAGGGTAAAAGATGTCTAAATGTAATGTTTTCACACTAATCATGAAGATACACTCTTTTCATTTACATATAAAGGAACAACAGCAACAAAAAAAAAATCAATGAAGGCAGTCTGGCAAAGTCAGTTTTATCCCTCATGTGACAGAGTTCTTTGTGGTCCTTGCAGAAAATCTTTGGTTGGGGGAAAAAAAAAAAAAAAGAAAATTATATCACCAGTAGCACAGTGAAAGGGCTAGGAAATAATGGAAGTCACACCCCATTCCCCCAGCAGCCCCCCTCTAGCCCCAGCAGATCAAAGTCTTTTTATTTCAGAAGCAAAGCTTCTTTATATTAAATACCAAGAAAGTATGTTTAGATAACATTAAGGGATTGACTTAAACCATAAAAGTCACGAAATTCAGAATTAAGGCTGGCACTCAGATCTTAAATCACACAGTGGAGAAAGGCAGGCATGGGGATGGGAAGGTGAACGCAGGCACAGTAGCATAAACTGAGAACAGAAAGTGAGACCAATCTTGGCATTGTCCTACTTGTGCCACTGGAAATCTAAAGAGTGTGTGGTTTGAGGGGTTTATTAATGTCCATTGTGCCACTGCTTGCCTTTTTTTTCTGGCATATTGGCCAAATTTATATGTATTTTAGCAGTTGCCAAAAGGAAGTTTTTAGTAAACGCTTGTCAGAGATGACCTATGCTTTCCATAGCTACCCTATTGAGCCAGGGGAGAAGAGGTTATGTGATTAGTCAGCTTTATTTTCTCTTTCTTCTGAAATTCATGCTGCTTTTAGCCACACTGGTATCAAGTAATAGCTACCATGTTCTGAAAGCTAGCTTTAAACCTTTTTTTTTTTCTTTAAATTGAAATCCCAGTTATAGCCTTATGTATTTTCCTGTGCAACTTCAATAAGATATTTTTTTTCTCTTCTGAAATTTTTGGGTAGACTGTTATTAAAAAAACTGAATCTTTTCATCCTTAATATGGCTTCATTTCAATCAAGACTAAAGCAATTCCTCTATATAGTCTGTATAATCACAGTATGCATGGCTAAGATCGTTCAGAACAAAAGAAAAAAACGCTATAAATGCCATAGTATTTATTCACTATGAGCAAAAGTTTACTTTTTACAGCATTGAGAAGGAAGTCATCAATTAGATTTTTAAATAGGCATTAATGTGTGCTTGAGAAGAAGTACTTCAGCTATCTGTAAGACTAAAAGTGGCAGTTCTGTTGCAGTTAGAATTTATTTTCCTTGTGTTTCAGTTTCTATTTTGGATTTTCATATATTAACTCCTGGTGTGCTGGTATTGTATGATGGCTGTCTGAAACTACCATTCCACTTTTATTTATAAAAATCAGAAATAATACAGACTGTATTAACCTTAAATATTAAAACGATGGAATATTGTTTCCATATGTTCGTCATAAATTATTAAAAATATAAAAATAGCATTACACCTTCATCTTCTGAGATAAAATTATTTTAAAATGAAAAATTCTGAAATATGATTTTAAAAGAACATTAAATGAAAAATGATGTGACACATCACTTGATCCATTCCTTTTTGGTTTGCAGGGATATTTCTAGGTGTGCTTGCAAAGATTAACTCCTGTCAGTGATGCCTTCTTCAGGAAGACAAACTGCTGGACAACCCCATGAATGTTAGTTTACATTTTGAAACAAATACTGAATTGTCGTATAAATTCCATTTTTGTATTTGATCTTCATATTGCTCACAATGAATTACCCAGCAGAGTGGTCTTAGAAAGAAGTCAGTGTATTTGGAAGCTAATCAGAAAAACTATAAACATGAATGAGTAGGAAAAGCATGAGAATATCTTTACACATCTAATTTAAGAAAAAATATATCTAAGCACAAATACAGAACAGAAGCATGATGTTTGTACAGTATGACAATATTTGAAATAGACATATAAATATATCCACCTTTTCAGATCAGATAAGAAATTGATATTGACAATATTTTACAAAATTATTTTAAAAAGTTTTGAATGCTTTTTTATTGATTTTTTTTTTTAATCAGACTTGAAATGTTATAATTTGAATTAAGAAAGAATAACTAGCTTGCATTTCAAGGCAAAAAAATGTTTAAAACATGAAGCAAATCACAAAATTATATTCTTATTTCCACTTAAACATAAAAATGAAATATTTCTTCAATTTCTAAACTTGTTTGATTCTTAGCTTCTGGTTTTTTTCCACTCAATTAAAGAAGAATAACTCTCCTTTTATATGGAATATAGATTTAATTTTCAATGCGTAGCAGAGAAACAAAATTAGGTAAGAACATTCTGGTTAGTCTTGCACAGAAGGAAGAGTAAAATGTTGCCTCTTGTAAAATAGTACCCAATCAAAACTTTTTGTGTATAAAACTTTGATTATATGATACAAGATACAGGTCTGATATTTTTTATAGGAATTAGTAATAAAAATTTGAAAGTTATCATTATTTTTCACTGCAAGTGAGCCATAAAGAGGCTTCTATCTTGACATACATTTGCACAAATAGTACAAACACCAGCTTCAGATCTACTGAAAATTAGGAAGGTTTTTATGCTGTTGGAAATTACATGAAAACTAACTATATTTATCACAATGCTTTTTAAATTTCTAACCACATGGAATTTTCCATTAGAGGACATTGAAGTATTTGGTGAAATTAATTAAACTTCTTGATATGCCTGTTACAGTTCTGCATTGTGCCAGGCAGACAAAGCATATGTGATTTTTTTTGGACCCACGAGTGGGTTCCACAGCTCAGCTGGAGAAGAACTCAACTGTTGTTTTCTATTTGCTGAGGACATAAGTAATGGCACGTAGACAGAAGCAGACACACACCAGCACATATGCATATACAAAACTAAACATATTGGAACAGGAATGATACTGACTATTCCAAATGATGTCTGACTGACATTGTTTATTGTTATATTAAATAGTGCACTGCTGAGGAGGTACAAATAAAAATCACAGACATTTTTAGCATAAACTGAAAAGTATCTATGCAGGATTATTCTGATTAAAAGTCAAATTTAGTCTCATTTCAAAAAAATGAGTAACTAAAATGGCCATAAGGTTATCTTTCACTATATTTCACTTAAATTTATGTAGCATTTATTTATATTTTGGTATCTGTCCAGATGCTTCTGTTATCATTTTGAATCCTGTAGCTTAGAGGTCTCCAGAGTAGTGTTTTTGCCTTTGTTTAAACAGGTCAAAGATATCTGTCTTACGTATAAGAAACCTGGATGTTTCATTCCAGTCTCAGGCAATTCAAGCTGCACAAATGTAAAGTTCTTAAGATCAAGATTATTGTGGAAATGCTGACAAACCTGTATCTAGCATTGAAAACAGGGATATTTTAAACAGAATTAGGTTAACTAACTTTTATCCTTCCTTATTATGATTGGCTTCATCAGGCTAAGACAACAATGAACGGAAGCTACCAAGAAACATGCAATTATCTTCACTGCTTTAATGGAATTAGTTCTTAATTTTCTCACTAGGTCCTCTGGATCTGCTTAGATTTTGAATATGATTCAAAGAGATGCTTTAACTATTACAGTATGCACCTTAATGTATGTTCTTCAGAATCTCAGCAGTGTATACCTACAAGTTTTCCCCTCTGTCCCTTCTCTCACTGTCTGTATTCAATTTCCAGAGTTCTAACGACCAAGCATGTAGTCTCAGCAGACTCACAAAGCAAGTTAATAGTTGTTCTATTACAACATGCACACATCCTGGATTCACCATCTGGCTGATTCATGTGAAGCATACATTTTTCTTATTTTTTTTTTCTCTTTTTTCACTGTGTTGATATGTAAAATTGACAATGTCTTTGGTGTAAGTACTGTTATCTTCTTGGTTATTTATTTATTGTGGATTTGTCACCATTTGCTTTAGCAAAAGTTCTTCAGAGAATTTATAATAGATACAAAAGATCAAAAGACCTAGTGAGCACATTACTAAGCAAATCTGAACTAACTGAGAAATCCTGTCCAATACTTGGTAGCATCATACATACTGCAGTTCCATACTATAACAGTCAACATATAGAGAGCCTCCTTTAGCTGGGCTTTGGTGGCTGCTTATTGAACCTGCAATTTAAAGACATGTCCTTTATATCAACCTAGTTATGTTTTCCCCAAATTTTGAGTACTTACAAATGCATCTCTTGTATGCATCTGTTGTCTATTAGTAGAGTAAGAAAAGATATTTCTGTTCTTTTGAATGATACAGGACTAAGATGTGCAGTACATGTAGTTACTGAAACAAAATATGGCAAAGGATAAAAAATACAAAATAGAGGAGTTTAGAGAAATAATTTCTCAAATATTTAATTAAAAAAGAGAGGTAGAGTAATACAATAATACTACACTTTTCATAAATTCCTCCCTTAGAACAGGGCAGCTAAAATAAATCAAGTGACAAAAGAATCTAGTTATGAATCTAGATTTGAAAGTTAGGAAGCCTGGGGGCCCTAAACTGTAGTCAGCATATGTAACAGAGCTCTCCTGAAGTCACACGTTCCATGATGTTGCTCTCACAACTGTTTCACCTGGTGAGATGTCATGCAGACATGCAGCTTCCCAAGGCCATGTTTCAGAGAAGTTTGTAAAACTGGCAGTACTTTTTGCCAGCACGTTTTGGTTTTGACAAAGAGGGTTTGGGTTTTTTTTTTTTTTGCACAATTATGATATTTTTTTTCTCCCCCTGCAACTCCCTGACCAATAGATGTATAGAACATGTTTTCTATTCATTCTGAAGCTTTGAGATTTGTCTTTGATTTACTTCTGTAGTGTCATCTTCAGATAAAAATGCTTCTCTGAATTTCACAAGCACCTAAGGAGTATCAGAGATACATTTTGTCCCTTATCATATATCTAGAAGAGATCAAGATGATATCCTTTAACAGAACACCACAAAGCATAGCTATTACTTGTGATTATGTCTAACCACAGCAGTACTCTACAATGTTCATTGTCTGATAACTGACTATCATTAATATCTGTACAAGCATCCCATACAATCTAATACCATTCATAACTTCTGCAGTTTCCTGGAAAGATGTAACAAAGCATACTCTCACTTGATTGGAAAACATTTCTTTTACTGGCTTTAAATTTTACTCCATTAAATTTTAATGTGCCTTGTTCTTGTATTACAAGCTAAGGAATTCAGGAGCACTTGAAACAGCTCTCTAAACTATATGTCTGTATCTTTATTACTTAAATTTTTAATATAAATTTTTCTGGAAATAGGGATACACAGCAAACAAACTTCTGACAATAGTAGCATGGAATTTACTTGAAATTATAGTAAAAGATACTGAAGAACATTGCATGTCTTTTTTTTTTTAAGAAATAATCTCTTCCATTTTGAAAGTAGTGATAATGCTTATTTTCTAGAAGTCTATGTTGTTACTTATCACCTCATGTCATAAGGAAACATCACTTTTTGTTTGAACAGTTTAGCATAAGGCCCTAGGAAACTAAATGCACATGATACTACAAAGCTAGAAAACCATGATTCAGAGAATCAAGCCTAATTCAATCAGACTAATTCAAGTTTTATGCATTTAGGTATGATGCTGAACTGAGTCAAAATGCTATAGGTTCCATAGAAATCACATGCCCATATGTGAATTTTTAATAGCAAACATTGACATGCAAGCTCAGAACAACTTTGAAGGGGTCCTGTTTAGTAATAAGCAGTCTGATATTTGTAGTGATAAGTACAGAGTTCTCCTACTGAACTAATATAAATAAAGTGAATAAATCTATAAACAATTATATATATTTTGAATTATAAAAGGTGTTATTAAGATGGAAAGAGGAGAAACAAGTAAAATAAAAGTATAAGGAAAAAGTTTATAAAACTACATATAAAGCTACATGGCAATATAAAAAACATTGTTAGTGTTACACCAAATGTTTTAAGGAGCAATTTCCATTTATTTCAGAGCATTTCCAATTAAAGGAAATCCTTGGCATTAATTAGTTCTTCTAAAAGAAAGATAATCTCCAATAATTAAAGGGTTAGAACTAATCCTTTTTAAAGACAGAACGTCCACCTGGCTGACTTTAAATTACTCTATTGAACAGTTTTCAAAAGGAAAGAAATTATTTAGAAGGGATATGTTCCACTGAAAATCATGAAATGAAGGAATTTCCAAATTTAATTTTATTTGCAGTGATTTAAAATCTATCAGATTATCTTTAATGTTATCTTCCATAAAATGCAGTGTAATCAAGCTGTATTCATACTTACTGCTATTGTAAAATTGCTGTGCTGTTTTGTTGACACTTAAAAATGTAAATTTTCAAGTATTTCTATAATGTCGGTAAACAGAATTTAATACAGGAAATATAGGCTGCATCTTAGACCAATACCGCAGGAGGTTAATGTAGTTTTTCAGTAAGGCTTTTCTTCAGTTTTCAGATACCACTCACTCAATGCTGTAAACTTGCCTTGGTGCGTGATACTTGAAATGAAGCAGAACTCATATGGAAACTGTGAATTTGCTAGTTACACACTTACAAATTACTTCATCTTATATAGTTTCATCATTGCACTGTGGTCTTCCAGTTCCCTTTTGGAAGCTACCACTACCACGTAAATCAGCTCCTAAGTCAACTGCTAAATTTAAAGAAAACATGTAAGGATTTGGAAATGCAATTGTTACTAACATGTGTGCTCTCTGATGAAAAATCAGAATTTAGATAAGTTCATTTGAGCTGTAAAATGCCAGAATATGCCTCAAAAATAATTGGGTGGAATTATTGCTGGACACATGTTTAGTATTTTCCTTTCAGATTTCCACAAATCAGTAATACAACTAACACAGAGCAAGCACATGCAGAAGTAAATTAAGATTTCTCAAAAGTCTATAAGGAAAAACAGCATCAGCATTGGGAATGTAGATACTGCTGAGGATGATCAAGCACACCACCCACCCAGCAAGGAAATGGAAATTTCTTCTAAAAAAGAATTTTCATTATAAAATTCTAAAATTAGCAATTCACTAGATATGATAATTTTGATGACATACTCACCCTAAAAAGGTGGCAGGAGATAGATATTTGAAATTTAGGATGAAGGATATTGTCCCTCTAATTTGAAGAAGAGTAGTGATTATGGGGTAATATGCCATTTTGTTTTGTTTGTTTCTTTACTTGTTTGGTTCTGATGTGTTTTTTTCTTCCTTTTTTCTCTTTTTTTTTCTATGACTGAAATTATAGGTACAACATATCTAATCGGTATGTCATAATGGACACAAATTCTTTTCAAGCCAAATAAATGCTTAAGTAGACCTCGCGTTAGGTCCCACGGTATGTTTCTTATTACATTTATTAGGTTTATATGAGCTGTTAGTAATGAATCAGTCCACCAGTAAACTGATGGACTCATCCCTCTATTGCTTCTTACTGCATAAGACATCCCACTTATTTAACTTGAATTTCTCTTGGGACTATAGTATTCCAGTCTGAATGTGCATCAATTAGGAAGATAAAATCCTGGTTTCCAGAACCCCCCATATATATCTTATATATTCATTACATAACATTTCCTGCTGCTTCATTCAGTGACAGCCCCAACATATTACCTAGGCTTATGGGTAAACTCTAAACAGTCTCACTGGAACATACTTAAGTATCTTAGATGAACCAGACTCCTTTTCTTTGTCTTCTGAAAATTCAAACAGCAAAGTCTACTTGAAAGCTTCTGAATTCACACCTCAAGTAGCAGGTCTCAGCACTTAAAACATGGCTTCTTGCTTCATCTTTCTTTCTTTTTGATTTCCACATCTTTTCCTGACAGATGTTAACTTTCCACTCCTTAACATGAAAGACTGAAGGAATGGCTCCAGTTAAGCCTATTATCTTGATAAAAGCAGGCAACTTCTTCACTAACTGAATTAAGGATTGTGGAGGGCAGCCATTTCACTACAATCCAAATTTCCTTCTGTAATTAATAAAACATGTCTTTGATGCTGACCAGTTAAAATCATAATCTTAATATTTGACCTTAAAGAAAAATCATTATTTCTAATATATGGACAAATGTATTTTCAGCAAAATATATTCAGTAATATCAAGAACTGATTAGTTGGTTTTTTTTTAATGTGTAAGAAAATATTTTCTTAAAAAGAAAGAAGATTACACTAGATGGTAGTATAAACCCTCATAAATGGATAAATTTCTCACTGAAAGATACAGTGAACGTAATGCGTAAAGAGCATCACTAGATAAATAACCTAGCATAAAAAAATGTGAATCTAAGCTTTGATACAAACTTTACTTGGTGTTTCGATGCTGGCATATATGAGGAAGCTGAAGGATGATTTTCTTTCATATCATCCAAATCAGAATCAAAAGAAAACCTCTCCTTTTTATTGTTCTGATTTTCCTTTACATTTTGTTATGATTAGAAACTCAACAGAGAATTTCATTAGCACCCTTTTCCTCCTACACAGTTTTAGTTGCCTGCATGAAGGTGTCAGATATAATTTAAAAACCAGCAGTACTATTAACATTCACCATTATTACTCTTGTGCTAACCGTTTCACCGAAAAGACAACACACCTCACTAAGTACTGGTGTCTTATTGTTACACAAGGTGCAGAAAACAATATGCTTAAGCAGTTTCTAAGGTAACAATTTTAACTCTGGGACAGCATCACACATAGTAATATTTAAGGAATAAACTAGTCTCCTATCCAGTTATCTATGCTGTTTTCTTACCTTTTTACCATTTTTTTTATCTATTACTCTAGATCTAGAGTATTTGCCGTCAAACCTGTAGAGAAGCATGACTCAATCTTTGTCAGAAACTGTCATTTACTAAGTAATTATTTTACTTTTCTGTTGATTCCAAGTCAAAAAGATTCTTAATTTTAGTATGATAATTTGATGATTTGGGTTTAACACATATTAAGAAAAATCATAACTTATATTTATGAAAACATAATAATGTAGATTAAATGACAGCCATTTATTTCAGTGGGCACCAGACGGGACTTAAAGTGGTGGATTTTTACTCACTTCATTTTAGAAATTCCATTCACTTTATGTTAAATTAAATGAGGAACATACGTTTAAAAATAGATAGATTAAATAAATACTCTACAGATTAGCACTGAATGTTGATATTTTAAATTCTGTTCAGGAATATTCAATTAAATAACACAAACTCCGCAAGTTCACAGCATCTTTACTTTCCAAAGGTCACTAAAAATAAAAGACTTAATTTGCTAAAAAAAAAAAAAAAAAAGCTACAGGTTTATGCTGAATTATACTATAGATGCCAACAGAATTAGACCTATATTATTTTAGAGTAAAGTCATTGTGATTTAGGCCTGAAGAACCGTAAAGCCTTTTAAACTTGTTTCACAGACAAAAAAAGTCCAAACATCTGAAGAATTAACTTCAATATAATACCACAAGACACACACATAGATGCACACCCAAGCCCTGAGAGCTCGCTTGGAAGCCTCTGCCTGCAATGTGCACCACTATCTTTTGTCATCAAGGAATGCAGGTTGACATTAACACTGCAATTAATAAAAATACAGTAGCCACATTTGCAGTGTAAAAAAGTTTGTTCAGGGAAAGGAAAAAATGAATTCAGAAATGTGAACTAAAGGGGAGGAGAGGAGGGCAAGGAGAAGAAAAGGAAAAAAGTCTACCTACAGAA
The DNA here is from genome assembly GCF_000696875.1 of Nestor notabilis. Taxonomy (NCBI): domain Eukaryota; kingdom Metazoa; phylum Chordata; class Aves; order Psittaciformes; family Psittacidae; genus Nestor; species Nestor notabilis. Next base: position 26,342 of record NW_009931363.1, on the reverse strand, counting down.
TTACTGTGGGTAATACAGTTACTGGAAAATAGAGGTTTGATTTCTTAGCTGGTATAAATCAGCACATCTTCTCTAGCATAAACAGAGTGCTGCCAGTAAACTCAATAGTTGGGAATCTGGACTACTAAAGAAAAAATATTGTTATGGAGGAAATGAAAGGATTACAGCAATTAGAGATCCAGAAACACCCTTTATTTTACTGCGTACACATCTGTGCTTCTTAAATATATGGGTGTTCATCTGAAACCAGGCATCAAGTTTAAATGTAATTTTTTACATGTTTAGTATTTGGATAACTTAAAAACACATGGTCCAGGTGGAGAACTATCAATGTTCTTTAAAATGTGGAACATGTTCATTTCTTCTCATAAATAGGCAAAGTGAAATAAAAGTGGTGTAATGAATATCCAAGTCTGATCTGACAAAATATATTGATCAAAACATGATCATATATAAGCAGAAATAACACTGTCATATCATTTCCAACTGTTGCAAACGTGATCTGAATTTTGGACAGAAAGCTACAGTATCATAGAATCATAGAATAGTTAGGGTTGGAAAGTATCCTTGCTATTCTGGCAGAATCTGCCTTTTAGGTATCTCAGTGTTCAACAGGAAACTATGATAAGCATCAAAGACCAGGCAGTTGAGGACAGCATGAAACAAAGGATTTCCTACTGTGAAATGTTTACCATTCTCATTGCAGGAAGGACAACTTGGATAAAATAGGCAAGCATTTATTATGTGATTAATAGAGATGACATCAGATTACACCCACTAATTCTTGAATCAATTTTTATTTCTTTCCAAGTTACTGAATATCCAGATATGTTATTTAATACATGTACATGTATTAAATAACAAATAATAAATGTAGAAAAAGCCTCTCAGATGACTAACAGTGCCACTTACATTTCTTACCTGGCCAGTTATTTCACTTATCCTAAAATCTCTCATAAAATTAGAAAATAGTGTTCTTCATTTTCTGAGCTCGTATATGTGCAAACTCATATGCATACACACTGAATCTTCAGTACTGATTCTTCCTTCACCACTGAGGTACATTTGGGATGACAGCTTTGTAGTGCCTGGGTTGGTGGTACCAGCAATAGCTACATTTATGAATATACATGCTTCTGTTCTCTACATCTTCAGGATTTAAATAGGTGCTCTTTAAGAAGTGGGACTCTGAGCAAAGTAATAGCAGACCTTGCACAGGTTATATTGAGCTCTTATTTATTCTCAAATTATTACTGTTATTATATTACATTGTTACAACAATGTTCTGTTCCCTTCTTGTCTAAAAGAAAACTTCCTAGGTTTATCTGTCTTTTATGATAGTAATAATGCCAGGAGTAAGACAGAAACTGAGAGCAACTGCTACCCAGCTGATTCTTCTAACCAAAAGTCCCTACATGCAATGCTCAGTGCTGTATCACTCTTCCTGGCCCTTGACTCCAGTATTCTTGGATCCACATTGACTCAAAATACAAAGATGTGAAATATCCTTGTTCAGAGTAGTCTGTAGTCTAACAGTTAAATTCTGTTCTCAAGAATAGAGAGATGCAGGCTTGAAAACTTTGAGGCTAAGGGAAATATTAAAAACAAGACTTCTGCTTGCAGAGTGAATATTTTATTCAGTATGTTGTTAAGCAAAAGATGTAAGACTATAGTTGGCATTCACAATACTGGATTCGGACTATGGGTCTTCAGAACACTTATAAGGATACTAAGCAGGTTGAAGTTAATCTGTGATGACAACAAACAGCTGTGCTAAAACAGAAGCTGTATTTCCAGACAGTATATTTTTCTGTAACTCAATCCCCAAAACTAGTGTACCTTTTAAATATAGGTATTGTAGATTAATCTCTTTCTATTAAGCAATTAAATTTCATAACAATTCCATTTTAGGAAACCAAACGAGGAATCCTGAATATTATTCCTGTCCCCTGTTCCCTGTTCATCCAGTCACCTGCTGGGTAGCTCCAAACAAGTTATTATGTCTTCTGCCAGCTTTTGTCATTGTTTCTACAGACTGTTTTAAAAAAACAGGAGTAATTCAGTGCTGGGCTTTGTGAAACATCAGTTTAAATGATCCCCATCCTAGATGCTACACAATACAATTCTTTGTTGCTTTCTTGTGGTTGTTACTTAGAACATGATGCTCCCACTTTTGGTGTGGGTACTGCCAAAGATGCATATTTCTGTTGGATAGTTGGACAGTAGTAAATAGAAAGCCCCATCAATCAAAAGAGTGGAGAAAAAAAAAATATACTGAAGATTTCAAAATTATTTCCGTTTTCATTTTGCTCTTACTCATCTAATTGGGGTGTTCTGGCCCACTGGATGCTGTTTGATCACTTGGACTAGTAATTACATTTTAGTCTATGCTTGAAGGTTTGCTTGTTTGCCAAATGTGTCACTACAGACGTCTAGAACATGTACTTCTGCTAGCCACAGCAGCATGAACTGACAAGGCCTGTCATGGTTGATGGGTGCAACAAATGTCCAACACTGTTTTTTTTAAAGTTGTGTATTTTTTTACTTGTTTCTTCTTTTTCACTTTTCCTTTTACTAATGTTTTCTTTTTCAGCATATAGCTTAATGGAAACATATGTCCAACTTGTAGCAGCAGTTACAAGAAATCAAGTGATGCAAGGCTGTGTTTTTTAATACTAAAAGATACAATAACAATATTATAAACATATTACACAAATCAGTGGTTCATCAGTATATTGGATATATTGTTCCCTATAGCTTTTATGTCTCTGAATGCAGTGATGAGGCTGCTTATATTTGTCATGCTTGTATTATCTCTGTTTAGGTGTTTATTATTACACCCCTAATCAGCATAAAGAGTGAGCATTTTTTTTTTCTAAATGAAGCAAAAATCTGGAAGAAAAAAATATTTTCAGCTGTAAGACAGCAAAATTCTTCAGCTAAAGCTATGACGAAAGGTCATGACTAAGAAAAACACTAGCGATGACTTTGAAAACATGAAGAAAGTTGAGATTCAGTTCTTCCTAAATTCAGTTTCTACTTTTACAGGGCCAAAAATATCAAAGATCTGATGCAATCACTGAGAGCATAGTATTTTCTTAAGTCATACAAAAAGCACAGCTGGCTTTTGCATTCATGCACCCATAATCGAAGCTGCAAAAAATACCTTAAACAGGGATAAAAGATGGTCCCTGCCACAATTAATTTGTGTTTTATGCATAAAACCAGTGGTAAGAGGTTGATAAATACAAAAACTGTGAGGCAGTATTGGCTAAATCAATATGCAGTAGGAGCAGGTACATCGTCAAATTGATAGCAACATTTCTCATAAACATCATGATGCAGAATTTTAAGGGGAGAGATGAAATATGGTAACAGTTAACTGCTCTGAAAATATTTCTAAGAAACTCCTCCCATGTCTGAGAGATAGCATGAAGCTTATTTGGAAATATAACAAGCAGTGGCGCATCCATCCGAGGTGTGAGCTGACATTTTATCATAAATAAGATGTGATAGCTGGGTGTTTCAAGGTTGTGATGGTCCTTGAAAATGAAGTAAAGTGGATTATGCTTCATTGTAAAGAGATGATGAAGTGGCTGATGGAAGAATTTAAAAAGGGAGGGCAAAAGCAATGAAGTACAGTGGGTGAATGTAAGTGGGTCAATATTTACCAGTGATTGTCAAATCACAGACAAAACATTGTATTAACTCAAAAGCTAGCAGATGAGTATCTAGATAAGAGGTTTAGTTTTGTAAGAAACTACATCTTAAACAAGTGCAAACAAAATTGGGCTCTGAAGAGCCAAAGTGAAATCAAAACCAAAAAAATGGCACTTAAAAGCAAGCCACTGTCATGGAATAAAGGTCATTATATTAGCAGTTCTGCTTTAGAGCTTCTGCTGGGTACTGTTACTGTGAGATGATGTAATGGAAATTATTTTCGTCTGTCAGATAAGAAAGGTGTGCTGAAACAATAAGCAATGAAAGGCTTATTTGACTGTGAATTCTGCTGGTGCATTATGTTTTGTGTAGGGATGTTGTTTGGGTATTTTTTTGCATTACCAACAAAACAAGTGTCAAGGTACAGATTTCTGAAGGTTTTTATGTGTCTAGAATGTATTTGCAGTAGGACTGACAACCCTAGCTTCAGTGACAGTCTGGCATTCCAGCTACTGAAGTACCTTTATTAATCTCATTCAGTAAAACTTCTATACTTCCAGACAATTATCTTTGGAAATCTACTCCAACGTATTTTTCATTAGTTACAGAATCTGCAATTGCTGTCTTTGTCATCTCAAAATCAAAATACTGTAATTTTCATGCACCTTTCATTCCTATATTTCAATACTATTTAAATATATTAGATAGTTCAGAATACCTATACTCATTTGTTATTTTAACACTTTTTGCCAGAAAAATGTTTTTCTATGTTGCTGCACCTGTTGCCTTTTCATTTCCAGGTAAAAGTTAACATGAGGCATTTAAATGTGTGAGTCATGCATGCCTTGAAATTCAGCCATCTCAGACACAACAGCAGCAAAAGCTACTGTTTTAATTCTGTGTCGTTCTTTATTTTTAAGTTTGGATTTGAAAAGTGCATTATAAAATGGCTATTACTGACCAATTTTATATTTTATTCTATAGAACTTCATTTTTTCCCCAAAAAAACCCCACATTGAAAAATTGCAATTTTCAAGTTTTCCATGTATCTGTCAATATATATTTCAGCTGTCTAACTAACAATGACTTCTGTGTCATTGGGAAGTGTAAATCATTGCTGTCAAAAAGTGACTACAAATGCACTTCTCGAACAGCGGTTGCCCTCTTCTCAGCTGAAGTTCATTGCTGGGCTGTCATGTTAAACTCCAAAACAAAAATCACACTTCATAAGAAAATACGTTAAATTGACTAATTGCAGCTAAACACTTGCTAGATGCCAACTCTATTAAACAGTTTCTGTGACTCAGGCACTCTGTAGCTGAGCCAAAATAAAGTACATCAGCATAGGTATAACCTGTTCAGGTGGTGATCTCACATATTTCCAGACAGCTGTTACAGAGAGAATATTCGATGTAGCTAAAGGCTGAGCTTCACTGCCTGGAAGCAGTATGGAATGTATTATATTTCAGCCACGGAACACTTGCAAGAACTTAAAATACTGCATAAAATTAGAATAAAGAAACCTAGGTAAAATTCCAGAAAGAAAGAAAAAAAAATTGCATTTTTAAGCTCCAAAATAATTTTCAGGAAACGCAAAGAAACATGACAACTCCATTCGCATTTCCAGAGTTTTTCTGATGCCCATACTCTTATTCTGCCAAACACTTTTTCAGGTTTTGAAAGCACTCTCTAGAACTGTCATTTTGCTGTATATGGGACTTCTTAGTTCCTTTAACCAGCCAGGTATTACCCCCACAATTCTTCGATCTTTCTGCAGCTATCGATAACTGGAAATGCTGTTCTAGACTATATGGTTTTGCCAAATCTCCCAATTTTCAGGTTCTATCTGTAATAACATCTAGTCTACATATGTTTTGTTTCCTTTTTGTCCGAGTTAGTTGCTCTTTACTGGGCAGATTATATTGAAGTTGCTGAGGAACAGAAACAGTAGGAGATATCCTGCCAATTAAGTGGGTTTTTTCCAAATTGTTTACTAATAGACTAATGGCAGCTGAACTAACTGGAAATATGATATCTGAGAAACAGTCCAGCAGCAAACCTCACTTAAAGGAAAACTAAAGGTGAATTATCCAAACAGCAAAGCACACAGTTAAATATCATGGCTTAACGGACTACCTGCTGCGGTAGTGCAACTCTATGCATCATTAAATATAGGATATATTTGTGTCTATTTTTCAGGCCTCATTCTTTTTGAGGACCTGTGGAACAGTGCTCTCACACTGTGATTAACCCTTACTCCTGCATGTGTCCTTTCCTCCATCATAAATAACCCTCAGAGAGATAATCACTGTCTTGATTAGAACATAAGATAATATGTGTATAACAGTGGGACCAATGTCAAGTACAATTAAGTCCACCATAAACTGGCATCTCAGTTAAAATTTCTCAGTTGTACTTGCTATCTGAAAATTACTCTGCTCAAATTGTCTTTAAAAAGCTAGTTTCCATAGTTACTTCATGTTCCATTATTAAAATTCAATCTGAATGAATTTGTTGCATGTATATATGTAAGAATATATGTAATATTTGTGAAATATATTAATTTCTTTGACATTTTTAAGTTTGCACAAGTTCAGTCCTGAGTGGAAGCATTTTATTAATGTTGGTTCAGAACAAGACACAGATGAAGGCTCAACTCACAACTGAGTTAGTGCAGAAATAAGTTAGTCCAGCTCCACTGAAATAACTGTTCTAGCAACAAATAAAAAAATAAATAAAATCTTAATTGGAAAATTCAGTAAAATTAATTAATTTTTCCTTCCAAAGACTCTTTTTCAAACAAAAAAAAATCGCATCTTTGTTTTAACTTTCTCAATTTTTATTTGGGTTTGGGTTTTGTTTAGTTGGTTTTATTTCTGTAACTCCTGCACCAGGCACTTTATTTTCTAAATATAAGAACCTTAGTCAAAGTCAATATTCAGCAAAAGATGATTACATATATCATTGGGTATATCTCAAACATATATTTTCCAATACATTGGTTACATAATAATAAAAGTTATTATTGTTATTCTCTTGTTTACAGTCACTGTTAAAAATGATAAAGATCAGATATTGATGTAGATGCTGTGTGTGTATTTACATATAAAAAAGAATATTGCTGAAATAAGATAGCAAGGTAAAGAGAAGTTTGAATTTTTCCAGCTGGATACATTGAGATGACAAAGTCAGTGACTGAGCAACATAGAAAACTGAGATGTATAGAATGCAGAATAAATCAATCATAGTGATCCATTTTTTTCATTTAGTGCCTTGATTCCCAAACCATCTTTCTTCATGAAAGTTCTTGCAGAAACACTTGGTTCTTTACCCATTATTAGCATAAATATTCACTGAATTGATACATTTGCATTCCTCAAAACAGGTAGCAGTATGTTTTCCTACAGTACTCTAAGTATGATGAATTACGAACTTTTAAGCGAAAGTGTAAGAGATAACATTTGTATTTTTTTTATCAATCTTCTTTCTTAAATAAAGGATGCTTGTACTGGCTGCTTCATAAACTTGGAATACAGACAAAACTCTCATTAAAGGTGCACGTGCACACACAAAATACTGTGTATTCCTCCTGTAAACTATATACTGGCATTTATTTATTATTTCTTCCTCTGCCAGAAAAATTAAGAACTGAATTAGTAATGCTTATTGTGACTTTTGTAAGTGATTTTACCTTAATTTTGGGATGTTTATCTGAAGAAATGTTATAAATGTTACATCTCTTTGTATTGAAATCATCTGCATAGCCTTCCCTAAATTTTTTCTTATGCATCTTAAAAAGTACATAAAAAAAAAAGGGGGGGTGGGGGGAGAAAAAGTCTGCATATCTCTATATAAAGAGCTGTACAAATATCTTGGCATGTAGCAGAAGTGGGAGTATAACTGAAAAGTTATGAAACGATGGAAATAAAAGAAGGTAAAAGGAAGTGTAGTCTTAGGGGGACCAAAAAATGAATCATCACAAGGATTACCTCTGTAGTTAGGCTGTATTTTATCTTAGAACACTACACTATGCACATTTAAATGGTAAAACATTGTCTTAGATGGCCCAGGAATATAAATCCTCAAATTAATGTGTGCGATAAAGAGCTGTCAGTCATATTCTGTACCTACATGTTGAAGGTGGATCAAATGTTTCACCACCAAGGATGTCTTTTTCCCAGAAGGATTTAGGTAACATTAACACAGCAAGATGAATACTTCAGTATTTTATAACATGCTCTGAGAGAACTCTCCAGGCTGCCAAACCAATGCTGAATATGCGTGTTTTTACAACCAATACACAAAAGTCATCTAGAACAAAGAATGCTTTTAGTCAGAAGCAGCTGGGGAGTATGCTCAGAATAGCATGAACAGTCTGCAAGAGTATGCAAGTCTTATTTTACTACTTCTACCATCTCATTGTCTGGGCAGACTGTGTTCCAGATTGTCAGATGGCATAAAACAGCTTTAGTAATGTCAAAGTTCCCAAGAAGGATCCTTCAACAATGTATTCAAGGGGACCTTTTGTCAGCAGATGGCTTCTTTGATGATCAGGAAAACAGATGCATGACTTTCAGAAGTTAGCATGATTGGCAAAAAGAAGTAGTGGAAGAAAGGAGGTATGTCTGATTACTTATGAATAGCCATAGGTAGCAGGACAAACTCTCATTGTAAGTTAGACAAGAACTTTTTCTCTTAAAACATATACTGAAGGTGTTGTTCTTATAAAAGAAAGATATTAACATTGCTTTTCAAAAGGCTTGGATGGAATATGTTTGGAGTTAAGATGCTAGCTGCTTTGCAGAGTTCAGCTAAAACAAATACTGCATTTTTATTAAATTTATTCCCTAAGTTTATTTATGCATACATACACAGGCAAAGCATCTAGCGCGTTAGAAAAACCTGAGCTGGAAACAGTGCAGTTTGGAATTAAATCAGTTCATGTTCATTTTGATCCCATGGGTCAATTCATTAATTAAACTCAGGAGATTAGATCATTTTAATTCCTACGAAAGGAGAAAGTACATATATTTCACACAGCAAAATCTACCCATTATGAAAATGCTGTAAAGAAACCAAATCTATGTTATCAGGTATGTGGACATGACAATTGTATGTATTTGCTATTACAAATGAAAGTATGATATTAAAGATCCAGCTCACCTTTTAAATAGATATATTTACTGACTCTACACATTGCAAGAATAAAACTTATTACCCCATGCTTGACATCGCTGTAATATTTTTTTAGACTAAATAATAGAAATTATGAAAGAACTGAAAAGTAATTAAAAGCAATACCCCAAGCTTAAAGCCTACTTATTGTGTAACACATTTTACATTAACCTTTACATTTATTGTATAACAATTTAAAAGGAAAAGTGCATGTGTTTGTCAATGAACCAATTATTAGAAGATCACCTTATTATGAAAGAATAAGCTTCTCTATTTAGCTGAGAAACTGCAATGACATATTCAATGTAAAATGAAGTTCACAACTAAATAAGGTACTCTTAAAGTAGCCAGGCATTTGACCACTTTATCTTTCTGCTGAATCTTCCTAATATTTTGTAAGATTGGGATTTTGCCTCACAGCACGAATATCTTGACCAAAAAGATAAACAAGACTACAATCACAACAGAAAAAATAATTTATTATGGAAAGGAGAAGAAAGAATAGAAGAGTGTGATAATGATACTAGACCTGATAAACTAAGCAATGTCTAGAAAACCGGTCTTCGTATTCTTCCATTAAAGGTGAGAAAATGTTTGCCATTATATTACAAGGACAGATTAATGAATAAATTGGTCAGATTTTCATGGATCCTCCTTAAATTAGTAAGGCAAATGTGATCTTCATTATAGAAATAATTTCATGAGCATATTTTTGGGGGAATATATATGGTAAATAATTTCTCATCAGTGCATGTCTAATAACGCAGATTATTTATTTTTCATGTGTAGCTGACCAGCCAACAGTCAACACCTTAAAACAATCACACCTCTTTATTTTGACATCGTCCCTGTTACAAGTACATTTTCCAGAGGTAAATGTGTCATAAATACATACATATGTACACAAATATATATGTGTGTGTGCAATGATAGAATATATTAGCAAGCTATAAATATATAATATATATTTCAGCCTTTTAAGTCACTGCTTTCAGTAGGAAGAGTCAAGATCAAATACATCTGACAAAATCTGTAAATAATTTAGCTGTCTTCAAGTTTTCAATATTTTCAATTTTCAGTAATCAGTAATTGTGTCTTTGTTATTTAGCATACATAAAAGTAGTTTAGAAAAAGAAATTCAAAGTTAACAGTTACATTTACAAATGACAGTAACTTAAAAGAATTTGTGAATACCAGTGAAAATGCAGCCGTATGTCAAATAAACCAGAACAGACGGGAATCGTTGGCTAAAGCATTATGAAATGAGACTGATCCTAGAAAAAACTCAGGTCAGTACAAAATCTGACATAGGATGATCTGACTAATAGACAATATCTAATGATATAAGCACCCAGGAAACCTCAATACTGGAACAGAATCATAGAATACTTAGGGTTGGAAAGGACCTTAAGATCATCTAGTTCCAACAGGCATGCCATGGGCAGGGACACCTCACACTAAACCATGTCACCCAAGGCTCTGCCCAACCTGGCCTGGGACACGGCCAGGGATAGAGCATTCACTACTTCCTTGGGCAACCCATTCCAGTGCCTCACCACCCTCACTGTGAAGAACTTCTTCCTCCTATCTAACCTAAACTTCCCCTGTTAGAATTTAAAGCCATTACCCCTTGTCATACCACTATAGTCCCTAATGAAGAGTCTCTCTCCAGCATCCTTATAGGCCCCATTCAGATACTGGAAGGCTGCTATGAAGTCTCCACACAGTCTCTTCTCCAGGCTGAACAGCCCCAACTTTCTCAGCCTGTCTTCACAAGGGAGGTGCTCCTGCTCTTATGATCCTCGTGGCCCTCCTCTGGACTTGCTCCAGCAGCTCCATGTCCTTTTTCTGTTGAGGACACCAGAACTATACCCAATACTCCAAGGGGGTCTCAAAAGAGCAGAGTAGAGGGGCAAAATCACCTCCTTCGACCTGCTTGTCGTTCTTCTTTTGAGGCAAATGTAAAAGATATTGAACACAAATTTATAATGAGATATAGGTGCAGTGAAAAAATATCCTAATGCAATAAGAATGCTTCATTCAACAGAGTAAAAGGACCATTAAGTGAAGTGAGTGCACAAGGAAAATGAGATAAATCCTTGTACTAGTATATCTTGATGACAATGAAGCAACACCAAGGTAAATACAACTGACGTATTTAAATACAGAGTCAGTCTTATATACACTGGTAAAGATTATATCCTTTGACACACAATAAAAAAAGGTGCTGGTATTAAATAAAATGCATTTGACAAATACAAGCTTCTGGATTGTATCCATCCATGTTGAGGATATAGAAGGTACACAGTAAAAGTTTTCCTTGCACATTAAAAATAAATGATAAGCGAAAAGGGAAAAATAAAGGCTATGCAATACGGTATTATTTGGCATTGGATGGAGATTTTAGCCACGTAAAATGTTCCTTAGGCTTGAGTGGTCAGAACTTTTTCTTTTGCAATAAAAAACCCTCTCTGAATTGAAATGATATAACTGCATTTCTTCTGCAATAGACACAGAAGCTTCAGAGCTTGCATTTTGGAGTCCATTAAAAATGTTAAAATATTTCACTGTGAAAATGTCTGTATTAATTATCTTCCTCTCCTTCCCCTTCTTCCCCAATGCATTAAAAATTCATGAAGTTTGAAAGCAGTGTTCTTGTGGCTGTGCAAAAGCTTTTATTAGCAGCTCTTGCATTTTATCTTTAGCAAATGGATTTTTTAAATCTTAATGAACTCTGGATTTGTGACCCACCCCATTATTTCTGCTAAAGAAATAAACCATCTGGACAACACTTCTGTAGGTTGATTTATATTTATTTAAATTAACAATAGTGTATGTTGTTTTCAACCGTCACCAACTCTTTCCATACAGGTGAAGTCTCTGAAGTGTTTAAACTTTATGGCTTGATGTATTAAAGCTATAGTGAACACATTGGAACAATTACACTGAGGTAAAGATGACCATAAAACCAAAACTGTATGCCCCAAAAAAAGCATGTGAAAAGTACTCATGGAAACAGAAAGCTACAGGCTGGGTAGGGAAGAGATTCAAAGCAGCCCTGCAGAGAAGGACTTGGGGTGGTGATTGATGAGAAACTCGACATGAGCAGGCAGTGTGTGCTTGCACCCGAGAAACACAACCATATCCTGGGCTGCATCAAAAGAAGTGTGACCAGCAGGTCGAAGGAGGTGATCCTGCCCCTCTACTCTGCTCTCATGAGACCTCGCTTGGAGTACTGTGCACAGTTCTGGTGTCCTCAACAGAAAAAGGACATGGAGCTGCTGGAGCAAGTCCAGAGGAGGGCCACGAGGATAATAAGAGGACTGGAGCACCTCCCTTATGAAGACAGGCTGAGAAAGTTGGGGCTGTTCAGCCTGGACAAGAGAAGACTGTGTGGAGACCTCATAGCAGCCTTCCAATATCTGAAGGGGACCTACAAGGATGCTGGGGAGGGACTCTTCATTAGGGACTGTAGTAGTAGGACAAGGGGTAATGGCTTTAAACTTAAACAGGGGAAGTTTAGGTTAGATCTAAGGAAGAAGTTCTTTCCAGTGAGGGTGGTGAGGCACTTGAATAGGTTGCCCAAGGAAGTAGTGAATGCTCCAACCCTGGCAAGTCTTCAAGGCCAGGCTGGACAGAGCCTTGGGCAACATAGTTTAGTGTGTGGTGTCCCTGCTCATGGCAGGGGGATTGGAACTAGATGATCTTAAGGTCTTTTCCAACCCTAACTATTCTATGATTCTATGATTCTAAGACAGGCCAAGACTAAAGGGAATCAAAATGTGTCATCACATGCATGGAGAATTAAGAACTGGTAAGAGTCCAGAAAATACTATGGTCTTTTTTTCAATCTTCAGTTAGTTATGCCACATTCTGAAAGTTTTATGTATCTTAAGAGCAGGGATTTAGTATCCACTGTCATGAGTCAGATCATTAATGTAGGCCTAGCACAGTAGCTGAATGACCATATGGACATGACCTCCGTTATTGAGGTGTTACACTAAGATAATCTACTTTTTTCAGATTTTCTTTTCTTGCTTTCTGCTTTTAATCTTTCTGCTTTCCTTTCCCTGCCTATTCAGAGGAAATCATAGCAAACATTTTTGTATTCAGTTATTGGAAGAAATATTCTTCAGCTGCAAATAGTGCCATGCCCTAGCAGTCATAATGCCAAAGCTTGCAGACATTTTTCCACTACACTACTTTCTATTCTTGGGAATTTCACTTTCATTTCCGCAACACATAGGAGAAACACTTGTCTCTCATGTCTCCTATACTTTTACACACACACATAAAGGCTTTTTAATTACACTGCATTAATAAAGGTAAAATAAACTAGAAATGAACATAAGCTGTAAGGCTTTACTGAAAAATGTAAGCACACCTTGGCAAAACGTTCAGATGATAAACTCCAGTTCAGCCTTGCCAAAGCAATGTACACAACCTGCAGTTACAATTGGTCATGAAAACAGTAATTGATGCTGAATCTGAATTGTAGTTTAATTTTTTTTCCTCACCATCCATAATGATGTATACATTCATTTTATGTGCAGAATGTATATAGTCAGCCCATGCTGACAATTTTGAAAGGGAAAAGAAGAGAATTCGCTAGCTTTGTTCCCTTCCAGAAGGTGCTGGGCTACTCTGGGTTCTTTGATGGCTAAAATAACAAATTTATAACAGGGTTGCCCTAACTTCCCTTGCTGCCATATTAACTACTCTTCTATCATAACATGCAGGACTGGTAAAGGAGTCAGACCCTGGTAGAAATTCCCCTAACTTCTGTAGAGGTAACTTTCTTTTGGTTTTCCTTCCTAATAATGGAGACAGTACTGAAGTTCTACATGTGCTATCAGGGGGATGACCAGTTAGGAAGACTTTCCATTTCTACATGCAGAGAATATGCTTAAACAGGTAAACAAGACCATGGAAAATGGCCTTAGGAAAGTGAGGACACGGATCCTAAAATAATATTTTTTTTCCCAGATTTATATTGAAAAAATCCCAACATACTAACTAAATTTATTGTTCTTTATTTTACTTATTTTGCTCTTTCTGTCCTCAGTGAAGAATGAGAAGTAAGAAGCATTTTCTTTTAGGACAGTGGTGTATCCCATGTATAGGAATCATTATTTTTAAAAGGGAGTAAGGAAGTATGATACCTACCAACTTTGCAACAAAGATAGGGTTAAACTCCACTGTGGTATAGATGATCAGCAGCCAAATGAACACAGTGGGATTAGTTCCACAAACACAAAGTCCGAGTTTGGCTCCAAGTGACTGGCTTGTTTATACGGGCTATGGAAAATTCAAATTACTACAGCCAGAATTTCACTCTTTCAATCTTTAAGTTTACCTACTCCAAGACTCTGAGCATTGAAAAGTTCACCTATCACTCATCAAATCATGTTTCCAAAATAGACAGGATTCAAATGTTGATCTGCTTTGGCAGTTTGTTATTTCTTAGGTTGTCTGGTGCATTCCATGGCTAGATTTCACCATCAAAGGCCATTGTAGAAAACAAGCCTTACATTGCAGAGGCAACAAGTTTCTTTAAAAAACTAGTACTGAGGTACTGAGATTTCTGAGTTTCTAAAGGCAAAGCTTCATTTAGCAGATTGGCCTGTATTCTCAGTTATGCATTTTGCTGGTGACTTGACAGCTTAACAGCTGTAGCTGAAAATTTTCATAAATCTGTGTTTTGAAAATGGAAGATTAAAATACCCTACTTCCCTCTTCAATTCCAACAAAAACAAGGCCATTCAGAAACATTTTTGCTCTACAGGAGGTGCAGTTAATCACAGAAGAAAAATAATTAATACTTTGAACCATCTGCCTTACATCTTTCAGTGGCTTTCTCAGTAGTCTCCACCCAAGAAGTAAGGGCGATCCTTCTGTGTGCTTTGATAGAAAGCGGATAGACTAGAAAGACCAATTAAATGCCATAAATTCCAGATGCTGGAATTTTTCTTTCTTTGAGCTTGGAGGAGGGTATCTCAATTTCTCACCAACATTCCAGTGTATATTCATACCTGTGTTTTTTTTATAGAGGCTTCTGCTAGCCAGATCAGATGGCATGACATATAAAGAGACTATTGTGAATTTCTATTCTCGGTGCTCAGATCTCACCTATGGCATAGTTTAAAACTATGAATTTCATATAATTACAGGCACCTAGAAACTAGGCATTGCACTGAGCACTGAAAGTGAATTTTTAGATTTTGTCCTTTTTCCTTATTTTATATTGAATAAATAAAAATAAAGATTGTCAAAAGAAGTATTTTGTTGCTTTGGTAATGAAAACTGTATGAATGTCTTCAGGATTACCAAATATATATGCTGAATTCATATAATAAATGAAACAACCATATGAACAAAGCTAACATTTCTTGCTGTGTTCCCTAGTGTAGTCACCACTTTATGCTTCGAACTATACAACTCTTTCCATAGTTACTGCCAATATGCTCAAGGGTATAAAACTGAAAGATCTTTGTAAACATGGAAACAGCAGAAATGCTAAACTCAAAGGTAACAATAACATAAATATATCACCATATTGTAGTCTCATGCCTCTGACTGCCATTTTTTTATACTTTTAATTGCTTGTCTTGACTTTAATTGAGCTTTTCCTTGTACTGAGAATTTAATGATACAAATAAATAAATAGTGCAATCTTGATGGCCAGACTGTTTTTTGCTAACTGCATCCTACTGTGGATTCCCATAGGCAATACACTTAAGGCTTTAGGGCTTGAATACAAATCCGTGATCTGTTTTTTCTTTACAAAAATATGTATTCTAATGATGGGAAGATTTCCTATCCCATGTGAATTCACATTATAAGCCTTCCTCAAGGGAGGATGGGATGCTGAATGATTGGAAAGCTGCAATAGATGAAATGTGAAAGATGAGGAAGTCATGCCAATCCTTTAAGACTATAGCCAGACTTGGAAAAGGCAGAATGAGATTTACTCAAAAGAAAGTATGGAACTTTGGACATTCAGAGTCTTCCTTTAGGGAGAAGTCATTGTAGACTTAGTAAATATAAGCAAGCATGAATAAGAAATATAAAACTTGATATACTCAAGTTAAGTTGTTTATCCTTAAAAATGCCTGAATCATCTTCACTACCCAAACATATGCTTTCAAAATTCTGTCTCTTTGTGAGCACAACTTAAATGTTTTACAGTATTTCTGACACTTGAAATAGTATTGAAATAAAAATTATTTATTTTATATATTATTTCTAACTCTAGCATGGTTTTTCTGTATGTTTTCTCTGACTTGAGCAAGGGTGAGGAAATGTACTGGAGTTGCTGCTTTACGTACATTGCTTCACTATTGTGTGACTCCAGAAATAAACACCAGAGTATTGGATGTCCTCAGGTTCTAGTAGAGGGGCAGAACATGTAGAGTCCTGATTCTCTTGCTGTTCAGGAAGAGGCCTTCAACAGACCTCAAGGGTAAAACTCTGAGGGTAGGTGTGGTTCCTGGTCTCTGCCTAGGCTTCTGAACTAATGAACTTTCAGAACAGAGTATACTTTCTTTATTAACTCCTAGTAGGTATGGGTTGAACTGGCTATAAAAAAGCATCAGACCAAACTAAGGATGTTAGTGAAAAGAAACATGAGCTTCCAAGATAATACCAACCTATACACGTTATGTATGTTTTATACGTGTATATGTATATTATACATTGCACCTTAAAATTAAATGTGTCATGTCATAAAACCCCTATTTTTAGTGAAAGAAAGGAAAGAAATCTTAGGGTGATCAGCCCACGTGCAAAAACCATCACTGCTTTCTGGCTAACATGACTGGGTCACCACCTACAGTAGGTTGGTAATAAGGTTTCAAAAAATCAAGACTTGCTCTCTCTCTCTCTCTCAGCATTCTTCTCTGTTAAAACCTTCTCATTAAGAGTTTGATCTAAACTTTTTTACCCATGTGCAAGAAATCTGTATTTCTAGATAAACACTCATCCGATAGAAAATGCCACAAACTGGTTGGGTCACTAGCAACTTATACCAAATGCAATCAAATTGAAATGTGGTGATAGAGCTTAAAAGCTTATATGTTCTGACCATTGTAACCTTCTGGTATATTGGTGAGGTTGTTATCAAGCTCTAACCTAACACATCCTAATAAGCGTCTGTGTCTTTTCCTTTAATCATTGCTGTCTTCCGTCAGCTGAAACATTAAGTGCTTGCTCAAAATATTGCTGCAGTTATGTAAAGCTTTTTAGGAAACATCATTTCAGACAGATGTTTAACCTCCAAACCCTGAAGGGATAGCTCTGCCAGTTGCCATGCTTGTCAATTAATTTTGCATTGGCAATCTTGCTAATGTAGTTTGACACAAAGGAGAGCTTTTCCAGCCAGCCAGCTACATTAGATAAACAACGTAGATGAGTGTAGTTCACTGCAAAATCCATCTGAATGCACAGCACATCACATCACACTGTACGTCTCATAAGCAGAACTGCTCAGTTTTGGCTCAACTACCATCCCAGATGATCATCAGAACTAATGAAAATTACTTTTTTTCTCACCTCTGAGCTATTTTGTCCCCTTTCTTTTGTCGTCATAAGTTACCACAAATGTATGAAGGAAATATACTTGGCTTGCAGTAAGAACTGCCAAGCAAGTTGAGTACTACTGAGAAGTCCCTGAGATAAGGGCTTTCAACCTAAGGCATTTCATTCAAATCATCTCAACAAACTTGAAGGGCCTCAGAGAAAAGCAACAAAGAATATTAAATGGTTGGAAGGAATGATTTACAATACTTTAAATAAGCCTAATATGTGCAACTTGAGTTGGTAAGGAAGAAGGAATGATGAGAATATGTTAATTGTAGTAGTTGCAACATGGGAAAATGAAAGCAGAGGTTAGATTAAAATGACAGAAAGGGTCAGGTACAGATTCTAAAAAATATTTGACACCAAAGTAAGGACTATTTGACCAAAGATAAATAAAGTGACTAGATTCTAGAAAACTTAAGAGCAGGACTGAATACAGATGCAATCTGGAGTCAAATAGGTATTGGCTATCAATAGCTTTAAAAGTATATGTCCTTGTCTTTAACTTCAAATTATATGAGTCTCATTACTGAGAGTTGCTATTTGTAGGTTTGAAAGGGATTGAAAACTGAAGGGTAAAGAGAACTGCTGGGGTTTTCTGTTTTTCTGTTTTGTCCTCCCTCTTTCCTTTCAAAACTTAATTCATTCTAAGCAAATCTCTCACTTTTAAAAATCATTTGAGCCCTTTCAACCCAAACAATTCTATGATTCTATGATAAAGGTTTCATTTCCCTTAAGATGTTAAATAACTAAGAAAGGAAATGAGAAATATTTTCCTTTTATAAGACTTCAGAAAAAAATCTAAAATTCTAAACCTGATTATTGTGATGAATATAAGTGTGCCTGGTGTAAGACCTATGAATATGAATTCAAACATTAGTCCTTGACACTTTCCGTCAACAATATACCTTTAAACGCTTGGCTGGGAGTCTGTGTCCTGTTTTTCATGGTCATGCAGTGCACCTGAGACTGTAAATCCCTCTACCTTTATACGTAGTACATACTGATTTTTAAAAAAATAAGGATAAATAATTGGACAGCATAGCATAAAACCTGCAAAAGTATTGCAGGGTTTGTATGCAAGTGAAACTTATTTTTTCTCTCTGAGCAGATTGTTGTAATCCTTAACCATAGCAAAAATCACTCTTTAAGTGTCTTGAAGCACCTCTCATGCTGTAAAACAAAAAGAAAGACTTGATCATTGTTTGTTTATCATTTTCTCCAAGTAGGAAAGGTAGCATTGTAGGGCGCACAAGCATCCCTTTAGCCAGAGAGTGGTTAACAATTGATGATATAGCATCTGGCATACATTGACAGTGATGGCAACGCGGAACAGTCAGTTGTTTACAAGAAGAAGACACTGTAAACTGAGCCATATATATTTCTAATATAAACACTTCCTTGTTTATATATTCAAATATATTGTTTCCCCTTAATTTTAAAGCATAGACTCTCAAGACAGAGACTGTATTTTTGTTCAGTTCTTACGCACCATCTAATCCAGTGGACAAGGCCTTTGGTAGCCTGTGGTCAACGTTAAGCAACTAAAAATCTGCAGAAAATGCTTACTGCCTCCATCGATCTTAGCTGCAACAATGGCAGTGCAAGTTTTAACTTTTTTATTACCCATGGTCAATAACAATATCAAAGGCCTCATCTACAACACATTCATGAACTGCGGGGCCCTTTGTATATCACAATGCAGCTCCAGTCTTTGTCTCAGCTACGTATGTAAAATAATAATTAGTAATTAAAAAAAATGTTCCTCTTTGTTGATCTGTTGTAGAAGATGAATTATCTCAGTAAAACTGTTAGGCAAATTTGGCTAATTGAAAAGCTGACAACATATCAGAACATGGTAGGAAGTTATCAGGCAATTTAGGTACAGAGCTGAAATGATCAACAAGCTTTCTTAGAAGTCCTAATTCATTAATTAAGAAGTATTCAAAATTGTATTGAAATAAGTAATTCTTGGTCTGATAATTGTTTGTAAACCATTCTGTATAAATATAATGTATTTATATTAAGTTTGTGTTAGGCAGTATTGCAGCTGAAAGGACTGGGAGCAAAAGAAGACAAATTCACAAATGAACATTGTTGTCTTTGGAAAACAAGCCATGAAAGTGAAGAAGTAACATTGATGTTTGGACAAAATCTGAATCTTATGCATTATTGTAATAGGGAAGTCAGAGAGACAGCAGTGACTATTGAAGTTTTTAAGAGATACAGATAGCCCTGCTACACCAGGGGAGCAGAAGGAGAGGTTTACTGATCAGTGATAAGTGGGCATGGAGAACAGGTATGGTGCTATAGTTCTGGGATAGAGTGTTTAGAAGATGTAGGATGATGGAAAAAGCAAAATTATCTTTAAATGAATAGATGACTGGAGGTGAAGCTGGAGGAGAGGAAGCTGAAACGGGTCAGACATTACAACCTGTGTATCTGGAAATGAAAACAAAATAGTCACTGTGGAATATAATTAATTCATTTATTGAGCAATGAAGTTTGAATATTTTCCATTCTAATTATATACTATTCTTTCTGCTTCCTAAATTTTTTCCTTAGACTCTTAAACAGTTGGGGGGAATGTGCTTTGATTTGCATATTCAAAAGGCAAAGTAAACTATAAAGGCAGAATCTGCATTTTTGTCGATTAGTCGAGCAACTTTCAAGCATTTCTGGTAGAATGTATTATTCAAGAGCACTCTTCCTGATATGTTTGCTAGTATAGTTTTGTAATCTGAACATACGAAAAGTTATATGTAGACAATTAAAGTAAATGTGTTTGAAATACAAAAGCACCATTGGGTGTTATTTCTCACCAAGACTCCCCCAGCCGTCCATTTGGGAGCCCATTTTAATATTCAGTCTTGTGGCTCAGAGAAAAGGCAAAATATTCTTAGTTGAAAGCCTCAAATAACCCATAGTATTTCCATGTGCTAAGGGGTAATGAGCTCTGAACGGTTCTCTAAAATTCTCTGTCCCTTACAAATAAAGGCAGAATTTGTTGTAAACGTGTGGATTTCTGCCATTTTTGTCAGAGAAGCTAGGAATGAATTGATGAGAAGGAAGTAATAAAAGTGAAATGTTTGTTAGAGACCCTCATTTCTCCTTTTGTGCTTCTGTTTATAGGAGCAAGCTTTCCACCACAACTTAGAAACCAAACATTAGAATACAGAACTTTCCCTCCTGGGGTCATTTCCCTGATCTTCTTTATTCTTCTCTTTGTACTGGCAATGAATTTGCAAACCTCTGCCAGACAGATCTCTAAAATCCTCATCATTCTTAAAAAGGAATCCAGTGTTGGCAAGTTCTGACACTGGACAAACATGTCAACAAACATTGAGAGAGTGTTGCCTCCCAGCAGCAGAACGCACTAGGACTGTGTTTATTCAAGCATGCCACTACCAGGCTTCATTAAAAGTGATGACATTTTTAAACACCATTTCTAAAGTACTATGTGGTGCAAATCAAATCTAGCAGCCACACAAAGACCTTTGTCCTTGCTCAAGACTTGTACCAACTTCTGAGGTTAAAGATATGATCACATTTTCTAGCTGAAGGAAAAGAGCTGCAAGGAACTGATCCTAAAGTGAACAAAGCGAATAGAAAAGTTCTCCTTTGATACCAATGGGTTTATATTTCAGCTACAAATTCTGGCATTGTACACTCCTTCCTGCCCACACACAAAAAATCTGAAGTTAATATACAGAAGGCACAGAGACCAATTGTATAATTCTAAAGTACAGATGTGACCACTAATGAAAACTTAAATGGCCCCTATGTTAACCAGGAGCTTACTTTCTGAAACTGAGCTTGCCACTGCAGAACAAAGAAACCCAAGTAACCCACCTTCGACTTGTAAAACCATCTTTTGGAGCATTGCTTCACATCTTTGTCCCGTCATCTCATTGAAAGAAGTTCTTGTATATGAAGGTAGGTATGAAGGTTCATGTTATTTCTATTCAACTTCAAGCAAATAAACACCCAATATTATGATGTTGAAATGTCTAATGTGTGCATATATTTTGAGCAGGAAGTTGCTGATTCCACTCAAAGTGGAGAGAGAGGTACTTTCAAAGAAAGAACTGTAAGAGGGTGAAGTTGACTCTCTCTGAAGAATTGGACTAGACTTTGAACTAAGGTTGGTGCCAAGGTGAAATTAATACAATTCTACAAATAATAGAACAGAACAGAATATAGAATAGAATAGATTAGGATACTTCAATTGCAAGGCACCTACAGTGACTATCTAGTCTCACTGCTTGACCAATTCAGGGCTGACCAAAAGTTAAAATACGTTGTTAAGCACATTGCCTCAATGCCTTTTAAACACTGACAGGCTTGGGGCTTCTGGCTAACAGCCTTGATTCCTATTTATGCACCAAACCAGAATAAGCATGTTTTAAATAGTACCAAATATTTGCAAAGCAATTATATCAGAACTACGTCAAGATAAAATCTCTCCATCAAGCATAGGTTACATAAGCATAAAAATAGGAACCAATGGCATCTGGATTGGTATGCACTGATTATCTTTGAAAATGTAAAGCCACATCTAAATCCCTAACTTTAGAACTCAGGTATGGCTCAGACAAATAATAACACATGCCTTTAACTTAAGCATGTACTTGACTAAGTCTTTATTCAGAAAAACATAAACTTACATGATTCCTACTTTCCAAGGAATATAAGTGTATTTTATATGTATATTTATGTTACTGACTGATGACCAAAGTGCTTAATTGACAGTTGTGATAGAAAATATAGCACCAGTTCATGGTTACATGAAGCAACTAATTTCCTACAGAAATATTCCTTCCTAAAGTATGGAGATTGGTGACAGTAAGGTAAGAATATTACCTTACTGTTTTTTAAACCCCATACCTTATGTAATTTTGTAAACTGGTTCTGCACAGATTTCAGTAAAGCTAATATCTGCTTTTAGATTATCCTTACTTATACAGAACATCATTTATCGATTCTGGTGACTTTTGAAAACCTGTTACTTTATCCACTATTTGCCAATGTTGTCCTTATTTTGTTAAGGGATTGTTTTTTTTTTTTCTTTTGGTAAGTAGACAGGGTTTAGTTTTGTAAGATTATAAATTCATTTATGGGATTAGCTCCTGTTCCACATTGGCAGCTGCTTTCATTGTTTGGTTCATTTTTTTCTTTCTATACAAAATTGACAGTAGCCAAAATGTACTGATTTCTAAAAATCCACTGGAAACAGCAGGGAAAGGAAACAAAATCTTGATATATTTAGGAAGAGTTACGCTACCACCAACAATGAAAACTTTATAGGGCTGCACTATATTAACTCCATCCATTTCATGCTACTAATAATTAGTTCAGCACAAAATGATAGCTTACCATTCAGCAGAGAAGGCAGCATTTCTACAGAAGGGACTTTGTTATTGTAGACTGTTTTTATAAATACATAGTTTCCTTAATTACAGTATAATGATCTTTCCTGACTTAGTTATTGTTGGTTTAAGTACCTAAAATAAACACTCTTGTTCATGTACTTTCAAATGAAAACATGAATGTTCATGGCTTTACATCACTGAAGGTTTCCCTGACTGCCCCTACCCTCCCCCCCCCTCCACATTTTTTCAGACTACAGTCTCTAGGTACTTTGATAATTTATACTTTCTTCTAATAGTGAGGTATTGTAGTAAAAAAGCTCCTTTGGCAGCTACCAAAACATGTCACACTGACTGTAACCTTTTCAAAAAGAAATGCTCCAAGGAGCTTTGATTGTGTAAACACTACATTCTGTCCTGAAAATGGGGACATTGTAGAAGAAGAAATTACATGAATGAATATACATTTTTCTAACTTCATTTTGATACTTAAATGTGCCTCTTTAAGACTACTGTGCTGCATGCTCGTATTGCTAAGCCAAATTATTACTCTACGTGTAATTTTTTTATGACCAGATATGTTTGTAATTCAAATAATTTCTTAAGTTGGCCTAAGTCAGAGCTGAGCAGCTATTCTGTGGGGGCTGCAGGGAAATGGAGGTCCCAAACAGTGCAAACACAACGCTGTCACTGGATGAGGACAAGGGAATATGAACAGCAGAAAATGAGGCACACATGAAGCAGGTTTTACTTATATTCAGTGTTTGTTAAAATTTGCTTTAATTCTCTGGAAAATGCCTGTATCATAACTAAGAGATGATCAAGTTGGGAAAATCCTGTGCAGCAAAGCTGCAAAGTTTTACTGCTAATACTGCAACTTAGATCTTGGAATACTCTACAAAGATATGGGTCTTAGACATGTTTACAGATCCTGTGAATTGGTAGTTTTTCTGCAATGGATTATTGTTGTCAGTTCTTGCATGTCCCCCTGTCCTGGGTTC
>NW_009931363.1:0-2518 GCF_000696875.1 Nestor notabilis | reverse complement strand
GTAGCAGTAGTTTTCTCCTTAGTACCTGTTGCAGTGCTACGTTTTTGACATTCAGCCTGGGAACAGTGCTAACACCAATGTTTTTAGTCGTTTTAAGTAATATTTACTCCAACCAAGGACTTTCTCAGTCTCATTCTCTGCCAGGGAGGAGAGGAAGCCAGGAGGAAGCAGAGACAGGCCACCCGACAAAATGGGCCAAAGGGCTATTCCATACCACAGCACATCATGCCCAGTATATAACCTGGGGGGAGTGACCTGGAAGGCCCAGATCGCTGCTCGGGTTGGGCTGGGTATCAGTTGGCGGGTGGTGAGCAGTTGTATACTCTCCCCTTGTTGTTTCCCATGTCATTATTATCACTGGTGGTAGCAGTAGTTGTTTGTATTATACCGTAGTTATGGACTGTTCTTATCTCAACCTGTGAGAGTTACATTATAGAATCATAGAATACTTAGGGTTGGAAAGGACCTTAAGATCATCTAGTTCCAACCCCCCTGCCATGAGCAGGGACACCACACACTAAACTATGTCACCCAAGGCTCTGTCCAACCTGGCCTTGAACACCTCCAGGGTTGGGGCATTCACAACTTCCTTGGGCAACCTATTCCAGTGCCTCACCACCCTCACTTGTCTCCATGCAGCCATCTCTTCTCCAGGCAAAACAGCCCCAACTTTCTCAGCCTGTCTTCACAAGGGAGGTGCTCCAGTCCTCTTATCATCCTCGTGGCCCTCCTCTGGACTTGCTCCAACAGCTCCATGTCCTTTTTCTGTTGAGGACACCAGAACTGGACACAACACTCCAAGTCAGGTCTCACGAGAGCAGAGTAGAGGGGCAGGATCACCTCCTTCGACCAGCTGGTCACACTTCTTTTGATACAGTCCAGGATACGGTTGGCTTTCTGGGCTGCAAGCGCTCACTGAAGCTGGCTCATGTCAAGCTTCTCATCAACCGCCACCCCAAGTCCTTCTCCGCAGGGCTGCTTTGAATCTCTTCCCCACCCAGCCTGTAGCTGTGCCTGGGGTTGCACCACCCAGGTGCAGGACCTTGCACTTGTCTTGGTTAAACTTCATGAGGTTGGTATCGGCCCACCTCACAAGCGTGTCAAGGTCCCTCAGTCACTTTTTTTCAATTCTCTTCCCCATCCCGCTGGGAGTAGGGGGAGGAAGAAGGAGGGTGAATTATTTTTAGCCCAGTGGGCCCATGACACCTCAGGCCATCAAGGCAGAGATGCAACATGTAGATGGGCGCGTGATCGAGGGGTGGACGTAACAATGGACACTATTGCCCATTGTTATTATGGTTATTCATGAATGTGAAACATGTGCTGCAATTAAGCAAGCCAAGCGGTTAAAGCCTCTCTGGTATGGAGGACGATGGCTGAAGTACAAGTATGGAGAGGCCTGGCAGATCGACTGTATCACACTCCCACCAACCCGTAAAGGCAAGCGCTGTGTGTTTACCATGGTGGAAACAACAACCGAAGGCTGGAAACATACGCTGTGCCCCACCCCACTGCCCGGCTAACTCAGTCAGTAGAGCATGAGTCTCTTAATTTCAGGATTTGTGGGTTCATGCGCCACATTGGGAGCCACAAAGAACTGTCATGGTTTAAGCCCAGCCAGTAACTCAGAACCAAGCAGCAACTCACTCACTCCTCCCCTTCTTCATTCTTCATACAGCTTCCTAAATGCTGGAGTAATACTTCCAGTTTGAAGAGAACATTCCTCCTTCTATTGCTGAGCAGTGCTAACACAGACTCAAGGCCTTTTCTGCTGCTCACAGCACCTCACCAGCAAGTAGACTCTGGATGCACAAGGAGCTGGGAGGGGACAACATAGCTGGGACAGCTGACCCCAAGTGACCACAGGGATATTCCATACCATATAGCATTATGCTCAGCAATAAAAGGAGGAAGGTGGAGAAGAGAAGAGTGCGTGGAGACCATATAGCGGCCTTCCAGTATCTGAAGGGGACCTATAAGGATGTCGGGGAGGGACTCTTCATTAGGGACTGTAGTGGTAGGACAAGGGGTAATGGGTTCAAACTTAAACAGGGGAAGTTTAGATTAGATATAAGGAAGTTCTTTACAGTGAGTGTGTGTCCTGGGTTCAGCTACAGCAGTCATTTTTTCTCCTTCTTAGTAGCTGGTGCAGTGCTGTGGGTTTGACTTTCAGCCTGGGAACAATGCTGATAACACCAATGTTTTTAGTTGTTGCTAAGTAATGTTTACTCTGACCAAGGACTTTCTCAGTCTCATGCTCTGCAGGCAGGAGGGGAAGCCGGTAGGGAGCAGGGATAGGACACCTGACCCATACTGGCCAAAAGGGTATTCCATACCACAGCACGTCATGCCCAGTATAGAAACTGGGGGGAGTTACCCGGAAGGCCCAGATCGCTGCTCGGGTCGGGCTGGGTATCGGTCGGCGGGTGGTGAGCGGTTGTGTCCTCTCCCCTTGTTATTCCTCTTATCATTATTATTGGTAGCAGTAGTGGTTTGTATTATACCTTAGTTACTGGAG
>NW_009931362.1:35468-35718 GCF_000696875.1 Nestor notabilis | reverse complement strand
CCAGGACAGCCGTGAGGAGGAGTCATCCCCATCCCCATCCCCATCCCACCCAGCACCTCTGAAACAGGGGGTTCAACATCAGCACCAATTCATTCCCAAGATTTAAGGAAGGAGCTGCCAAGCTGCTGCAGCATAGAATCATGGAGTGGTTTGGGTTGGAAAGGAGCTTAAAGCTCCTCCAGCTCCAACCCCTGCCACGGGCAGGGACACCTTCCACTGGAGCAGGTTGCTCCAAGCCCCTGTGTCCAAC
>NW_009931362.1:33277-35412 GCF_000696875.1 Nestor notabilis | reverse complement strand
AAGAGCTTCTTTTCCTATATCCAACCTGAACTTCCCCTGTTTCAGTTTGAACCCATCACCCCTTGTCCTATCACTACAGTCCCTGATGAAGGCCCCTCTCCAGCATCCTTGTAGCCCCCTTCAGACGCTGCTCTGAGGTCTCCACGCAGCTTCTCTTCTCCAGGCTGAACAGCCCTAGTTTTCTCAGCCTGTCTTCCTATGAGAGGTGCTCCAGCCCCTGATCATCCTCATGGCCTCCTCTGGACTTGCTCCAACTGCTTCATGTCCTTCTTATGTTAAGGACACCAGAACTTATCTCCTATGCAATGTGTTTGGGTTTTGTCCCTGCAGTACAAAGATGTAGATGAGCTGGAGAGGCTCTAGAAAAGGGCCACAAAGATGGTCCAAGGGCTGGGAGCCATGTAGGAAAGGCTGAGATAGGTGGGTCTGTTCAGCCTGGAGAAGACTCAGGGGAGAGCCTGTCACCATGTTCCAGTATTTAAATGGTGGCTACAAAGAGGAGAGAGACTCCCTTTTGACAAGGGCTTCCATGGGAAAGACACGGTGTGATGGGCACAAGTTACTCCTGGGGAGATTCTGGTTGGACGCAAGAGGAACGTTTTTCCCAATGAGAACAACCAGCCACTGGAATAATCTCCCCAGGGAATAATCTCCCACTGGGCACTGTTCAGCTGGACAGGGTGCTGGAAATCTAGTCTAGGTCACGCTTTGTCTAGAAAGGTTGGACCAGATGATCCTCGAGGTCCCTTCCAACCTGGGATTCTAGGATCCTATGATCTCCTCTCCCAGGCAGTGGCGCAGTGGTGGGCATCAGCCTCCCCAGCTCACCGCTGGCTCCCTAAATACGAAGTATCTTCTCTGCTAATTTAAGCAACCATATAGGAACAGCAGCAGCAGGAGTTTTGCAGCCTTTGCACCCAACTTACCTGCCCAACTGGTTTTGGCACCTGTAGAGATGGGTGAGGAGCTGTTACTGGTGTCCCCAGCCAGGGAGGTGCGGCTGGAGTGGAAGGTGGGTCGCTTCAGCTTGCTGCCTGCAGAGGGGGTCACCTTGGGAGGAAGCACACACACAACATGTCTTAGATGGCACTTGGGCCATGATGGGCCACGGTCACGCCTGAGGGCAGCACCTCGGCGAGAACTCAACATTTAAGGAACATCCATCTTAATGGTCAAGGAGAACATGAGCTGTCGTTTCAGCAGTGGTTAACACAAAAGAGAAAAACCTGGATCCTGAAAATTTGGAGCTGCAGGCTGAGGCACAGCTATTTGTTGGAAAAAATAATCAAAGCAAAGCTGCAATCCTTCCGGGGGAGGATGGCATCTTCTGGGCTCAAAAGCTCCACAAAAAGAATGTGAAATCTTGCAAAAGTAGGTATTTTAGCACCTAAGCAGCTCAGGACTGTTTGGGAAGGTCAAATAT
Source organism: Nestor notabilis (assembly GCF_000696875.1). NCBI lineage: Eukaryota > Metazoa > Chordata > Aves > Psittaciformes > Psittacidae > Nestor > Nestor notabilis. The sequence goes on along the minus strand of NW_009931362.1, from coordinate 33,989 downwards.
AAGGCAGTGGCTTCAGAAACATACCCCATTGTAGGGATGCTGCATGATGCTGCGAGGTGGAGGGACGCTGCCCCAGTGCCCCAGGCAGGTCCATGCACCCACCAGGGGCAGACAACTCTGGTGAGGCACCAGCGATGGACAAGGGACACAAACCACAGTGGATCCACTTTGGCTCCATCCTGAAACGGTGCTTTTCCTGACCTTTAAGATGTTGCAAACGCAGATGGGAAAGCGGCAAACAGGCAAATCTGCTCCCGCCGCTGCGGAAGGAAGCGAAGGGGAAGGTGCCAGCAGGACAAGGGCACCTGGATCCGTCTGGAAAGGGCAGCTCCAGTTTCTCTACACCAAGCAAAGCTCCAGGTTTGGGGCAGCGCCGCAGGGAAGCGACTGCCCACAGTGTCACAGGATTTGGAGCAGAACCTTTTTTTTCTGCCCAGCTGCATTCCTGGATAGATGTACATCAGTACCAGAGGGCATTTTCCCAATGAGCTTAAAGCACAGCTGGACAGTTTCCCCTTCTTCCCCTGCGATTTCTGGGCAACTTGGAAACCTTGAAATGCCATGAAACTGGAGCTGCAGCAGGGGAGCGAGTGGTGGGAGAGGGGCAGCCGCAATGGGCTGCCTGGGGATTAAAACCTATTAACACGTGATTCCAGAGGTACCATAATCATCACCAGAGACTTCAATTCTCATCCTGGATCCTAGTTTACAA
>NW_009931362.1:20415-33197 GCF_000696875.1 Nestor notabilis | reverse complement strand
ACCATCTGATGATTTAAAAGGATTCCTTTTCCTGCGTGAAAGCACTGCGGAGCGAGATGCAGTTATCACCGCTCGGTGAATCCCCAGGATCAAGCCGGTATTCCTCACTCCCACATCACACGATCAGGGGAAGGAGACCAAAGTCTCAACCCGAACTCCTCCTCCGGGGAGCACCGAGGCGGTGATAGCGCTGGACACACCATACGTGCTTCAACACGGTGCTGAACACAAGCACTGGGTAAGCACGGAGCAGCGTGGTGCTGGGCATGCGCTGTGGCTGGTTCTCAGGTCTCAACTCGGCTGCTGGATTTCAGCTGTTGGAAGCCAAACCCGGCTGCTTTTTGATTGTCATGCTATAATTATAACGCTTAAAAGCATTAATAATGATGAATTTTTAAAGCACAAGAGGATCAACGTGGATCTCGTGGCTCGAAAGCGAGTAAATGTGAATTACAAACCACCGTGCTTTATCCTAAGGTTGATGTTGGATTTGATCCGAGTTAGAACCCCATGAAAACTGCTCACAGTCCGCGCGGTAGCGGTGCTAACAAGCGCTGCTCTACCACAAGGAAAGCACTAAAACAGGCAGGGGAGCAGGAGTTCTCCATGGGAGCAGCACGCCGGCCTGTCCTTGGTAGCACGCCGGCCTGTCCTTGGGGCTGTGAGACCATACTCTACCTCGGCGCCCGGGAGCTGGAAGTCGGAATAATCGAATCCCCTCAGGGGGGTGCTCGCTTTACTGTTTATCAACCAGGGTTTGTCATAACATCGAGAGAAGTGATGTGGAGTCTGTGAAATGGAAAATCCAAGGAGAGGGGGAAAGGTGGGAATGAGTGGAAAAGAAAAAAAAAAGGAATGGCAAAGTATCTGGAGTGGGAGAAAACGGCACTAAAATGAAATGAGAACCAAATGGGAATACACAAATTAAAGGGGAAAAACCCAAAGAGATGATGAAATACAACATGCATGGGTGGATGATGTGGTGGGAAAGGAGAGACCATAGGTGATGGCTTCCTGTGTGTCAGCAAGGCGCCGTGGCTGTGGCACAGCCTTGGGGACCAGGAGCCTTCGGCTGCACAGTGAGTGCCAGGGACCATCCTGTAGAGCCACGAGCACCCAGCTTGGGCTGAAAACCTGTCCTGCACCATCCCACCCCCCATCCCGCTGCAGACACCATGAACATCTTCTAGAGACCACAGTAACCACTAAGCCCCTAAGCCCCAACCTTCCTTCTCCTCCTCCATACACCAGCTCCTCATCTCGCCAGGTCTGGAGCTTTCCAGAGGAGAAGGAAGAGGAAAGCTCCACAATGCGAACCCACCTTGGCTCCGCTGGCCGGAGTTGCGGGAGAGGATGGCATGGAAGCACAGCTGTGGTTGCTCTGGCTGGCACTGGAACTGGATCGTGTCGGGGAGGCAGCTCGGGAGGATGGTTTCGATCTTCGGCCTCGCGATCGGAACGGCGTCATTCCCTGGGAGGCCCCCTCCGGCAAGATGAATTTCTCTCGGAGTTCAAGGTTGGTCCGTCCTCGTGCTGGATGGGGACAAATAGGAGCAGACCTCAGGGTTTGTAAGGCACTAGAAGACCACCCAGTACCATCAGCAGCTCTTGTTGCTGTATTTAAGGTGCACAGTCCTGTACAGCTCAGGGTTTCCAAATCAGTTCCTTACGTCACTGCTCTAAAGGGATGACAGATGAACTGAGAAAACCTCTGTTAGAAATATGTCAGAGAGAAACCAAGTAGTTCAAAGTCAAAGGAGAAATGTCTCCTTATTCACTGGGACAAGCCTGGATCAACAGTGCCCTGTGGTCACAGCTCAGTGCCTCAGTACCAGGGGTTCACGGGTTCTGGGCTGGAGCATCTTCTCTCCAGAGGGCCTCAGACCAGGATTTTACCATCACCTGGCTTCGAACCTTCCGAATTCTTTCAGGTCACCTTTATGAAGCTCACTCCATCACTGAGAGTCACACATACGGACCAAGTGCTTCAGAGCTGAGACCCCCAGCACACAACACAACAACAGTCACTTGGGTCTTAGAACAAGAACCACATCCCTTCCCTCTCCTCTTTTCAAGACCCCTGTCACAGTATCACTAAACCTTTTAAGTTCTGTGGATGTGTTTTCTCCAGCTCCCTCCTGTTATTTGGATACCCCAGACCCACTCCAGCACCACCCACTCGTTCAGTCACAGCAGACAAGTTCTCAAACTACTGGGCGAGAAGACACTGGTTGTGTAAAACCCAGGAGCTGCCTTACCTCTGCAAGGATCGTTCTTTACCAGGAATTCATCCAGGGCCATCCATCCTCCCCCGACACGGACCATGACCGTGCTCCGCAGGATACGGACCAGCCGCAGCTGCTGGGAATCGCCGAACTGCGGAGCCAAGAAAGAGTTCAGACAAGGGGTACATGACAAGGGACACCCGGCCCCTTCCCAGCGCGGGCTGCTCCACATCCTGGTAGTGATCTACTGAGCAATTTCAGGTTTCTCCAGACTGGTTCTTCTAGAGGAAGCACCAGCTAGCATCAATTTACAGGAGTTCCTCTGCTGCGTGGTTTTAAGATGATGCAACTCTCCAAATCCTTAAGTTTTAAAGCTGGAAAGAGGGAATTTTTTTAGAGCAGCGAATGAGATTTTGGAATTTGGTCTTTGGATGGTTTTTTTTCAGCCAGAATTGTGGTTTCTTTTTACTGTGAAGGAAATAAGAGGCTGGCAATGCAATGCCCCTCCTGGTGCAGCCCACGTGGAACAGAGCCGGCGGATCCAGCTCACTGAGTGCCGGTGCATCAGTGAGGCAAAGCAGTGCTGCACCGCTCAGCCAGGAACCTCTTCTCATCAAGTCTGAAGTCCAGGGATTTCACTGAGCCTCAGACTTGACCCCAGCAGCCAGAAAGCCCCCGCCACAGAGATCACCCCATGAGGATGTTTTGGTGAGTGCAGAGTGATGGGAATCCAGGCAGGAATCCCACAGCAATGTCGATTAGTGATTGCAATGTTCATTAGTGATTTTAAACACCTGCAATATCAAACAAGTGCACCCTCGATCAGAAGCATGTGTCTGTTTTACAAAGCTCCCCTGAATCTCCTGGACAGCCAAGCCCAGGCTCCTGGTTGCCCTCAGCACCACAGCTGATGTGGGACACTGAAAGCCTGGCTCGGATGCAGCAGCTTTGCATCCAGGGCTACAGAGCATCTGCTGTGATGAGAAGATGGAGGAACCCGCCTTTGAAATCAAGAACCATCTTCAGGATGATTAAAAACAAGCAAAAAAAATATATAGCAGCAATGTTTTCCCTGGGTGGATGAGAATGGAAAATCCAGGAGATTAAACGGAAACAGAGAGTGCAAAGCCACTGAGATGGGTCAGAGGGGCAGGAGGGAACAGCATCTCCTCCCACAGGGACATGGGACTCTGGACCATGCACTGCTGGGTCTCCCTGCTCCAGGCTCCTACCAAAACAGGCTCATGGTGAAAGAGCTGTCACAGCCATGCTTGGCACAGCCGCAGTGCCCTGGGCATGAGGAGGACAAGGAGCTGCTTTCCCACTCTCTGGGCTCTGCGTAGGTGTCCTTCAAGAGCTTGTTCTGCACCAGAGGCAAGTCAATTCTCATTTCCTCTGACATATTGACATTATTCTTCAGTTGCTGTTGAAAACGTTTCTATAAATCACTGCCTAAATGATAGCCAGAGCTCTCTTGGATCCATCCGCTCTGCCACCCAAGTTTGTTTCTTTTTGAGCATGTTTTTGGTAGGGCACCATCATTCTATATGAAAAATGTGCTCTTTCATTCGAGTGGCACATGATGCTCCAGTCCCATTAAAGAAAGGGCTCTGCCCCCTGAGCCAGCCAGCACTCACGCTGCCCCGCTCGCCACAGCTCATGACATGATGGGGATACATGCAGGTTTTGTGAGCCTTGCTCCAGTTAGGAATTACTCAGGAGGTGCAGGGGGATGAGGGTTTAGTTATCGTTACCTACGGGATTAAAGGGGAGGACTCGGTGTTCTCATTCCATGGTGATTGGGATCCAAACCCATCCAGAGCCTGGTACAGTCCTCATGCAGGTAGGTACTTCCCAGACAGGGTGCTGTGATTTGCCACTGCTTCCCATCAGCACCCCCAATTTTTATGAGAAAGGAGCCACGGAGAGGAAATCTCTCTCCATTTTTGTTGAATCCTGCTTTTTCCATTGAATTTCTCCCTCTTTTTCTGCCCAATGAAGTCTTTTTTTCAGGTGGCCCTCCCAGCCCAGGCACTCCCCTGTACCAGGCTCTGCTGAGCAGCGCTCACAGATCACATCCTCCCACAGCAACAAAGGGCAGGACACACAGAGCTACGTTTGTTAACAAAAATAAGGAGGTGAGAGGCAGCATCACAAGACAAACTGTACCTGATTGCCGAGGAAGAACTATGGAGGGAGAGGAGATGGGGGGGAGGAAAGTCAAGAGGAAGAGGAGGGGAAAGAAAAACAAGAGAAACATTTAATGGGATTAACAGTGCAATAATCATGAGAACTGTTAACTGCAGGTAGTTAGAGATCTGTGGGGTTTATGCTATTTGGGTGGAGGTGGAAGCTCGGGGAGCCTGGTGCAGGCGGGGGGCGAGCGCTGCGGCTCCGCTCCTCCCGGCCGGAGCATTGGCCCCACAACCAGGAACAGGGCAGGAACCAGCTTGCCAGCTCGTGTCACCGGTTCACCTCGGTGAACGATCCCAAACGTCAACAGCGAGCTCGGTACAAAGAGATTCTTTAAGCAAATTATCCTCCCTTCTTCGGGAGCAAGCTAAGAAAAACACAGGCGGAAGGTACACTCATCCACGAGGAACACTTCAAGGGCGGCTGCGGGCGCACTGAATGCAGCGTTTCACAGGGACGGCTGCCCCAGAACAGGGACACTTTTATGCTCTCCCAGTTTAGGGAACGCCCTGGGGCCGAGGACGGCGCTGGGCAAACATGACCCAGCCACCTCCGTTGGGAGCCGGAGGACGAGGTGCCCGGCACCCCACCCATGATCCCCCTGCTCCGGGTGGGAATGGGGAGCAGGATTCGGCCCCCTCTGCCTTACCCGGTATTTGTTCTCGCCGATCTGCTCCACTTGAAATCTCTTCGCACACTTGCACTGGGCCACTTGCCTGGTGACCTGCCATCACCAACAGATAGATGTTAGGGACCAGGATTTTGGGAGTCTCCTGGATAAAACACAGACCTAAGCAGCCTTTCCTTCAAAAACACGGTGGGTTCTGTCAGAACCAGCCAACTATTTTCACTCAGCACCACCACAATCCTTTTTTTTCCACTCCTTTTTGTCTTCTCCACAGCCTGAACTACCCCAACACCCCTGAGGACCCATCTCTTCTGGTGCTTTACCTCATCCTCGATCTTGTCGGCATCAGTGGTGGGGCGGTAGGCATCCTTGTTGGGATGGAGAGCAGCCACAAACTCATAGTAGTCGATGTAGCCGTCGCCATCACGGTCAAAGATATCAGCCACCGCCGTCATCTCCAGCTTTGTTGTGGGGAATTCTGGAAGGAGAGAGAAATGAGCAACCGACACAGGAACCTCACTCATCAGAATCAGGGATGTCAGAGCATGGTCAGCACAGAATCACAGAGGGGTTTGGGTTGGAAGGGACGTTAAAGCTCCTCCAGCTCCAACCCCTGCCACGGGCAGGGACACCTTCCACTGGAGCAGGTTGCTCCAAGCCCCTGTGTCCAACCTGGCCTTGAACACTGCCAGGGATGGGGCAGCCACAGCTTCTCTGGGCACCCTGTGCCAGCGCCTCAGCACCCTCACAGGGAAGAGCTTCTGCCCAACAGCTCATCTCAATCTCCCCTCTGGCAGGTTCAAGCCATTCCCCTTGTCCTGTCCCTACAGGTCCTTGTCCAAAGCCCCTCTCCAGGTTTCCTGTAGCCCCTTTAGGCACTGGAGCTGCTCTAAAGTCTCCCCTTCAGGAGCCTTCTCTTCTCCAGGCTGAACAACCCAGTTTTCTTAGCATCTAGGTCCTCGAGCAGGGACAACCTTGCCACACTGAGGTGGCCATTTCTGAGCTCATTTGAGGCAGACAGGCACTTACTAGAGGCCAGGATTCCATCGATAAACTCCTGCCGGGTGATCTTCCCATCCTGATCCTTGTCGATGCGCCGGAAGAAGTCCATGACGCGGGATTTCTTGTGGTTCATCCAGCGCATGTACTTCTTCCGCCACACGTCGAAGTCGAAGTTTGCAAATTCCTTCAACTGGAAGGAAACCCATGAGAGTCAGTGGGGAAAATCCCTGAGGAAGCAGCACCCCCAGCTCTACAGCACCCCCAAACACCAGCCTCCAGCTGAGCCTGTGCCGAGCTGCTGGTGCTAAAGCAACTGCCCACCCTCTTGGAAGGTTTATCTGGGTTTATCCAGATGAGGGGGCCACTCAAATTGACTTTCCAGACAGAAGGACACACAGCGTAGCCAACAGTCACCACGTGGACCGCGCACCATGGACCCATGGACATGGGATGCAGCATCCCCCACGCTGGAATACGTACACATAGCAGAGCTATCAGCTACTTGCACACAGACACACACACCCCGTCTTTGCTTGGGAATGTGGGGATGATGCCTCCCCAGGCTCTGCCTTGGAGGAACACTCATTGCTGGCATCATTTTGGGCACATGGCTCCCCTCTCCCTTTCCCTCTGAACAGCAAAGAGGGGATTTCTTGCTCATCTTCCAGGTAAGACAGTGGCTGGGGCACAGCTCAGCTCTTGAAACCCCATCGCTGTGGCTCTGCCACTGGCCTCAGCTGAGCCCCTCACCCTCCAGTTTAAACCAAAAACCTTTTTATCCCTCACGACAGTGCTACCCCTGACCCCCCCCCCCCCCCCCCCCCCCCAAGCTCAAGCAGTTCACAACAAGGTAATGCCACCATTTTTAAGCATTTTCTTTTTCCTCTAAACATTCTTGAGAATTCAAAGCAACAAAGAAAAAACATTAATACGTATAAACTGAACTGACCTACAGCAAAAGCAACAAAAAACAAAAACACTCACTTCTGGGCATAGCTGCTTTGTTAAGCATAAATAAAAACAAAAATTACATTAGATGTTTGGAAAAGATAGAGACAGTAATTGTTAAACTAAGCACTAGGAGTACAGCAGGCCTGGCTGTCGTTACAGATACCGACTGCAAGGGGCACGAAGCAGTTCATTAATGGACAGTTAATTACAGAAGATAGATTTCAGCCTTAGTATTTTAGGCATATCTGTTTCTGTTGGCATCTTCAGCCAGGCAGCAGAAGCTGTCTGCAAGAGTGGGCAACTCAAGAGGCAGCACTAATACGAAATGCTTCTCAGCAACCCACAGCACTGCTCCCTTCCCCATCCCCGAGCAGCCAGTGGCTGTTACCTCCCCCAGTCTGTCCACGGCATCGTTGAGCTTCCGCTGCCGCTCCAGCGCCAGCAACCAGACCTGCTGCCAGCGGGCTGAGAGCTGGTTTATCCGGGGGTTCTTTGTTTCCGACTGGGAGATAATGGGCATGCTGGGGGGGGCAGCCTGACTCAAGGATTTTCCTGGAAAGAAAACGGAGAAAAGGAATTGTTTGAGGTGGTGGTGATGGGTTTCAGCAAGTCTGAGCGGTCCTTGCTGGATGCTCTCCGCAGGGATGCCAGTGTCCCCAGGCAGGAGGACATGGTGATGGATGGCTCTACACCCAACCTCCCTGGTGCTCCCTCTGCACTTGGGAATTCACATTGGACTCTGGATTCAAGAAACAACACAAAAAAAGACCCAAAACCTCATCTCAAAGCAGCTGCAGAGAGAAAGGGAAAAGCAGCGACAGCACGAGCTCCACACACCCCAGCACAGGGGTTTTGGCAAATGCCACCTGGATTTTCCCCTCCTGACAAGTTTCAACCACCTTCCTGGTGGCTGTCAAGGCAGGATGCCTCATTAATTGATAATCAAAGTTAATTAGTTCTCTATGCATTTCATTTCCTCCCATCATAGCACGTTTCACCATGGATCAAGCAGGGACATACTGTTGCTGCGGGACTTCTCGATGAAAGGCCCGTGGGGGGGCTCAGTAGCTTTCCTCTTGTACGTCTTCGTCACCCGGTCCACGTCTGGCTGTTTCCGTGTCATCTCCTCCATAAAGGACTGTGAAAATACAGAAGGGGCAAGAAAACCTTTGCAGTTTTGAGATGTTTTCGGTCTCCTCTTGCTCCAGGTCCTTGCTGGGACATGGCAAGGCCATAGAGGAGAGGTAAGCTTGTGGTCAAGCTATTGAACAGTGCTGGCTTGGATCTGCAAATGTGGGAGCTCATCCCCTGGGCTGGCTTTGCTCCCAGGTGACAGCTCTGGTTGGGTCACCCCCTGTTTTAATAGGGACTTCCAAGAGAGGTCAATGCCTCCTCCATGGAGGGGCAGGAAACCCGCTTCCTGCCCCAATCCCAAGTGCCCACCGTGTTCGGGACTGGGCTCACCTGGTGTTCAGAGATGAGGACTTTGACCTGATCAATATTCTGTGGCATGGGCTCCTGGTCCCGCTGGATCAGGGTTGTCTCAGCCCACTGGATCCAAGCCAGGAGCTCTTCCAGCAGCTCTGCATTCGCCACCAGCTCAGAAAGTGCAGACTCCAGTCTCTGCTGGTGCTGCTTTGCCCACGTGAGAACCTGTTGGAAGCACAGAGACGACCATCAGCCCAGCTCTGGGCAGGCAGCCCCGCAGCCATCCCTCACCATCCACCTGCAACAACGCCCACTGCACTCACCTCCTCGAACCTGGCTCGGATGATGGTGATCCAGTGTTTGATCGTGGTGATGCAGTCGGGATGGCAGGCGGCCAGGATGACTTCCCCCATGCCCACCGCCGCATTCACATCCACTCGCTTCTCCTCCACCTTCTTCATGAACTCCTGAAAGGCCCAAGTGAATGATTTAGCAACCTTCTCCCCCTCAGCTTTGCTCGGGCTGAGTTCCCGAGCTCCCCGGTACCTTGTGCGTGTCGATGAGGGACTGCAGCGCCTCAGCATCGTCGGGAAGTGCTCCCCGGAAGCGCAGGGACTGCTCTGCCTCCGAGAGCCACTCCAGCAGCATGTGCACAGCCGTCCTGAACTCCTCTGCCTGTGGCGACAAAAGCAAAGGCATCAGGTCTCCTCCTCCTGCAACACTGCTCGAGTCCCTGCTGGGAGCTGGGGAAACAAGAGGCTGAGAGGGACTTGGAAAACACATTAAAAGAGGGGAAACATGTCCTGTCTGTTGGCCTGTGTTTGCGCAGCACCAGCAGATGGGTCTTGCAATGGCTGAAGACACCCCCTTTAGCTCCAATCCAGGTTTTCTTCTTGCACTGGACACCAGCAAACCCCAGCCTGGACAGTCTGATCACACCTCTATTCCCGCTGTGCACATCAGTGAGATCTTTTCATCTTCCCTTTTCAAATCAGCCTTTATTGGCTCTTCTTTGGGGTAAAGTAAATAACTGACAGCAACCCGCTGCTTTGCAGTTCTCACTGGTAACTGCTGCAGGGCTGGGGTGTCCTGCTTGGCCAGGAGACATGTCACTGGGCACAACCTCTTTTCTGAGGCTTGTGTTGACTTCCTGGCTCAAAGGTGGAGCCTGGCAAAGCTCTCCGAGACCATTTCCAGCCATAGCCTTCTGCTCACCTGCTTCAAGGCCTGTTCCAGGCGGGTTTGTTTGGACACGGACAACTTGCACACCGTGTCCCACCGGTTGCTCAGCTCCTGCAGCTGCACCTTCACCCAGGTCGTGTCGTCGCGGCTGTTCTCGATGAGCTCCCGGCCGGAGCGCTTGAGTACCTGCACTGTGCCCGTGCGCTTCCCCAGCTCCTTCTGGAAGACCTGCAGAGACACAGGGCAGAAGCTGAGCAGGGCTGGTCCCTCCCAGCGCGTTGTTTCATATGGGAGGCGCATCTGAAATGAGTTTGGAACATGGTTCTGCACCCACAGCAGGGATCAACACAACCTGGTGTGATGGGATGGCAAGAAGGAAGCCAGGCAGAACAGGCAGCTCCCGAGCATGTTTTGGTGTAGGTACAACAACTTCACACCCTGGCAGAAGCAGTTGTGATGTACAGCAGGCAAGCTCCAGCCCCTGCAGCACCGTGGCTGCCTTGAACGGAGCCCTGTCCAAGGAATTCAATGTACAACCTGATCCAAACCCAGGAGCACCAGTCTCCAAGACATGCTGGAGAGAACTGCCAAGACCAAAGTTTATACAGGACTGTAAATCCAGCCACCTTTTGAAACTAAACCTTCAACAGATCTGACTAGTAGCACCTCAGAAGAATGGAGCTCCAGCTCCTGTATCCTTCCCAGTAATGTAAAAGTTTCTTCCCACTTGTTTTGCCCTCCTCGTCCACTGCAGCAAAGCAAAGCACCTCTGCAGCAAAGCTTCTCTCTTCTTAGGCTCTTGGGGAAGGCAAACCCATCTTGTGCCTCAGAAGAGAGCTGGAAAAGACATTCTCACCTTGTGAGCGTCCATCAGGTTCATGACCAGATCCAGGTCACCGTGGACAGGTTGGTCTTCAGCTAACTGGGGTTCCACCTTGTAGAGCCAGTCCACCAAAGCCTGCAGTGCATCCATGAACTGGCCAGAGAACAAGAGGGCTTCTTCCAGCTTGTGCTGCCTGAAAAGCAAACATCCCCATGAATTTCCATGAACAAACTCACCTCTTTCTGTCATGTTCCAGTGACCTCCTGCAGTCACCCCAGGAAATGTGCCTAGTTGGTGTGTTTAGTCACTGTCATGGGTGCCAACAAGTGCTTTTGGTACAAGGTTGGGGCTGGACTTACCTTTCCACAGATTTGCCACACACTGTGTCCCACTTATCCCGGACTTCTCCCAGTAAATTGTCCAACTTTTGAGTGTCATCTGCAAGCAATGCTTTTTCTTTGAGGGCTCTGCCCGTTCTGATAGTGGTGTCGTAGACGGGCTGCTTCCCCCCCAGTGTCTTCTGGAACTCCTGGGAACCAGAGAGAAAACAAAACTGCTTCGGAAAGCCTGGCCTTGGCTCTCTGAAGATACATGGTGCTGGTGAAGATCCCCACATGAGCGTTTTCCATCACAGTGGTAAGCACGGACATGCCTTTCCCCTGCCCTGACAGCAGAGGAGATGTTGCCCTGCTCCCCTCCCAGCAAAGCACCCTTTCACCCAGCGTTCAGCACCAGTTTTGCTCTGGCAAAACTCTACCTTGTGTTTGGAAAGCTGGAGCTTGATTTTGTCGGGATCATTGGAAATCTCCAGCTCTGAGTCCAGGTGATTCTCTGCATCCTCCAGCCAATCGACCAGTTTCTTCCAAGCTTCATGGAACTGCAAGGAAACAGGAGCAAGCCTGAATCTTAACGCTGGTGGTGTCTCCAAGTCCTTTCTGGTCCTGGAACCTCCTGCCCTCCAAGGCTGGATGTACCCCAGGCTCTGTCACACCCTTCCCATGTTTCTCACCTGCTTAGCTCGCTTCCTGGCATCATCAAGAGCCCGTCCCCGCTCCACCGAGCGCTGGACGACCTTCTCCCAGCGGGACTGGACGCTCACCAGCAGGTTCTTGATCAACACCACATCCTGCTTTTGACTGAGAAACTTCAACTGGTTCCCAGTTTGATCCAGCTCGATGATCCGATCCCGATGAGCATTCACTTCGTTGGCAAACACCTGCGAACAGCAAAATGTCCTGTGTGTGAGGGGAGCTGTGCCTGTGAGCAGGGGACATGAGGAGCCACCCTTGCTCCCTCCTGCATGCCGGGGAGCCCTTGGGTGCTCGCGGAGTCGGTACCTTGTGCTCATCGATCTGGGCCAGCACGGCGCTGAGGATGAGGCTGGGCGGGGGAGCGATGTTCAGGCTCTGCTCGGCCAGTGTGAGCCAGTTGATGAAGTCCTGGAGGGAGTTCTGGAAGTCCGTGGCCAGGGCCAGCGCCTCCTCCAGCTTCGCCTGCAGCAGCGGGAAGGGAAAAGGGAAGGGGAAGAAAACACAACACAGAGGGTGAGAGCTCCCGATCCACAGCTTCGCAGACAGAGGCAGCCTTTGTGTCCCTGCCGGAATGTCCCTCTAAAGGGACCTCCTCGCCTCAGCCCGGGAACGTGGCTTGTTTACCACGGGGAGGGGGTTTTGGTGAAAGCCAACACTTCCTTTCCAAACAAGAATGGCCTCTGAAAGGGGAGACCTTCATCAGCACCCGAGCAGCTGCGTCACCCTCAGCTTCCTGAGAGCGGCCTCGCCATGGGAGCGCGGCTCAATGAGGTGGATGGTGTTTCAACGGCAGCAGCTGCAGCAGCACACATTTATTCTGGGCTGAGACCACTGTATCCCTTGTTTTATCTCATCACCAGCCAAAAGCCTCGGATGGAGGCAGCTCGCAGGAGGACTCGGCCTGCTGTGTTGTGGGGGACCAACAAAGCCTTTCAAAGCGGGAGGTTTCTTCCTACTTCTCCTCTGTATTAACCCACAACTCAATTTACTCCCATTTTCTGTGGGATTTAACCAACTCTGATGACTGTCCAGAAGGAACACTAACAGTTTGACACTAAGGCAGCACAAATTCAACCTGAACAACAAAGAAAGGTGTCCAAAAGGAAACCTCAGTCTCCTCTCCTGCCCTGACCGGTTCCATCCCTCCTAGGACAGCAGAGCAGCAAAGCAGGGAGCAACTGCTGCTAGACCAGCTCATGGGATGAGGGTGGACATCTCCACCAACACTACCTTTCTCTCCTCCATCTTGGTGCTGACCAGGCACCATTTCTGCTCCAGCAGTGCTACGCTCTGCTCCGTCTTTGAGCCTGAGCCCGAGT
>NW_009931362.1:9923-20384 GCF_000696875.1 Nestor notabilis | reverse complement strand
TCAGCAGCATCAGTCGCCCCTTGGCCAGCAGCTGGCTGTAGGTGTCCTCCTTGGCTTTGAGCTGGCTGTAGAGCTCCTGCAAGGGAGGAAACACCGAGGTGTTAGACAAGGGAAGAGCTTGGAGAGGGGCCATGGCAGGCTGCAAGTCAGGGTGGTGAGAAAATGAGGCTCAGGGCACACAGGGAAGTCACAGCAGCACGTCACTTTGAGCAGAGGAAGGTGGTTAAAGCACCATGGTACCTGTACCAGGCATCAAATGCAAAATTACCCAAAGAGACCAGAAAAGCACTTTCCTTCCCATTAGATACAGAAGGGGGAAGTTTTGATGCTGATATTTGACAGGAGCTTGCTGAATTAAAAGCATTAAAAAACTCTCTCCTAAGAAATTACCATGTGGGCATTGAGCTGTTCCCGGGCAGTTTCTGGCAGCCCTCCTGTGGGTTTTGATGCCGACAATTGGCTCTCCATCCTCGTTAGCCACAGGAGGAAGTCTTCAATCTCACCATGGAAACCCTGGGCCTGTTCAGGAACACAGAAATCGGGATCAGATGACATCAGCCACCATTGATCATGCGCCAGGGTTAACGCTGCGTTTGCTTCGGAACCAGATAAAGAGGCAGAGCTGGACATGGTGGGACATATATGGGATATCCTTCACCACGTGTGCCTGGTCCCTGCCCTGCTTCAGAACCCTCCAGGACTAAGAGTAAGATGAAAAACCTGGCATAAAAATTCCCAATGTCTCTCTAAGTCTGTTCCCCTTTATTTCCCCCAAAAAGCAAAAGGGAAGCAACCGCACATGGGAGGACCCCCAGCACGTCCCCCTGACCTGCTGGAGCGTGGACTGGAGCTGCTGCTCCCGCTCCTCCGTCTTCTGCAGCACCGACTCCCAGCAGGAGTTGAGCTTCTCCAGGCGGTTCCGCAGGCTGCTGGCATCATCCCCAGCACTCGACTCCAGCAGCTCGTTGCCTGCTTTGTTCACCGTCTCCACCGTCGCCTGGTGGGCCAGGACGTCGTTCTTCAGCACCTACAAGAGATGTGGTGGGCAAATGCTGGGACACGTCTAAACCACCTTGTTAATTCCTGCCTGTTCTCATGGACTTGAACCAACTCAAACCATGAGAAAGAAAATCCTGCAGCAGAACAGACTAAAGATGTCCCTGGAGTGGGAGTACTCACATGGTGCTTCGCGAGTTCAACCTCGATGACTTTTGGGTCTCCATTGATGGGTTTTTGAGCATCAAGCAGCTCTTCAGTGTGGGTCAGCCAGGCCATGAGCTCGGCCAGTGCGTGCTGGAACTGCCCAAGTGCCAGGAGAGCAGCTTCTAACTTATGCTGGGAAAGGACAGGGATGGAAAAGGAGAGTTTAAGTGGTGAAGGAAGGGGAGCATCCCCGTGAGTTTCAGCCCCACACCTGCAAACACCCAGATCTTCTCTGTACCTGTCTGTGAGCAATCTTCTCACCCAAATTCTCCCAGAGATGTTTCAGCTCTGTCAGTGGTTCCTTTATGATGTCTCTGTCTGTCTCATCTGTAGCTTTTTTTAGCATCAGTTCACCTTGGTGATTAAGCTTTTCCATCTCAATCTGCTGCTGGTAAACCTCCATTTTAAACTCCTGCCAAAACAAGCAGGACAAAAACCAGACCAAAATGAATCCCTGGAGTGAGAGCACGGTGATGCAAAGCCAGCACTGGAGAACCGGTCCCACGTACCTTCATCTCGTTCATTTGCTCCTTCACTGTGTTGAGGTCAGTGCCCACAGGAGACATGTTGCAGAGTTTGATCACAGCGTTATCTAGCCAGTCAAACATGGCCTGGAAAGAGCAAAGACATCGTTAGCAAAGGGAATGGCAACACGTCCTCCTCCTGTGGCTGGTGCCTCCATCACCCTGCAACTGCAGAACTTGTCTTTCAGGGCAGAGATGCTTGCTTGGATTTGCAAGCTCTTTCCTTCTCTCTCCTGCTTCCAGCAAAAGGCTCATCCTACTGCTCTGTGCAGAAATGAAGTCAGATTTGGGAAGACAAATACAACCAAATATCTGCTCTTCCATGGAGCTCATTGTTTACCTCAGGCTCTACCAGAGGCTGCAAACACTTGCCTGGGAGATGTTTTCTGCTTTGTGCGAGTACAAATCCCAGAACAACTCCAGGAAAGGATTCACAGAGCCTACCCACTCCACACAACCAGCTCTGCCTCTTACCTGAAGCGTGTCTTGGTACTGCACAGCTGACTGCATGGCTTCCTCGAGCTTCTCAAGCCTCTCCTTCCATGTTTTGTTTAGATTTTCCCACGCGTTGTTCATCTGTGGAACACAAAATTACCCACAAAATTCGTTAGGCTCTTCCACCAGAGCTCCCACTTGCTCCTACCTGATGTTATCTAAAGGAGAGGCTGCTGGTTCTCCTACCTCATCAATGCTCTTTTTCACTTCTGGTTTCTCAGTTTCACCACAGGCAAAAATTAAGTCGGTTCCAAGGAGCCGGATGAACTCCAGCTCTTCATGCAAGCTGTCTGTCTCTTCCTTGATGGTCTGCACGGAACACAACGGCAAAAGAAACATGTTCAGTGTTAAATGCTCTTCCAAAATCACCCCGTGAACTAAGGCATGGACAGTCCCCCAGCTCTGGTGTCCTGTACCCTGGCTGACAGCCCGATGCCAGACCCCAGGATGAGGTTACACAGCGAGATGACGGCATCCTGCTCACTGGCTTCACCACCACCAACCTGCTCCCAGCGATGCTGCTGTGTGCAGGGGTTGGGGGAACTAAAATAAGAACAACTATTTAGTTTGACATGTGCCTGGCCTGCCTGGCTGAAGGTGTTTACAAGAGAGATACTGTTTACAGGAGTATTCTGTCAATAGAGGAAATAGTTCTGAGACTCCAAAGTTGCAAAGCAAAGCCAGGACGGTTCTAAAAGGGGAATAGCGAGGACAAACTTAGCAAAGCATAAAGAAATCCCTGCTCCCCAAGGTCTGAGTCAAGTCACCTGAAGTGGATTTCATCACGTATTTGGAACACACAAGATACAAATCCAAGCCCATCCAGCTTTACACTTATCTCTGGTCTAACCAAAATCTAAACACACACTTCCCACGCTAGACAGCACTTGGGGAGATGCCTTCAGCTCCGACTGGGAGCAGACCCGTGCAAACTGCCACGTCACTCGAAACAAGTGGGCACACAAGTCTGACCACACGCTTGATAAGCTTCCTAAAACAGGAGCAGATAACGTGATTTAGGTATCATTTCCTTGTCTGGAACAGGGGGTGGTGGTGGGCAGGGATATGTGAAATACACTTCTGCTTTTTGCCTTGCAGTTCCAAACTGCAATGGAAAGAGCATGTCATAATCCGACTGACTGCCTGCAAAACTGTTTTACAACCACTTCTGGCCATGCTCGTATTTAAGATCTGTCCCAGTTTAGCTTACAAGCTGGGCACAGACAAGCTCCAGACGTGGTACAGCACCATGGTTCTCACCTCTGCTGCTTCCACCTGCTGCTTAATGATGGAGGGGTCAATGCCTGGGTTCTCCAGGTCGTGCACGATGTCCTGCGTGTCTTTGATGGTGGTCAGGAGAGCTGCCATATCATACCAGAACTTCTCTGCAAGCTCCAGGACATCAAGGAACTTCATTTCACGTTCCTCTGCTCGAGCTTTGATGTCCTCCCAGAAGAAGACCATCTGATCCAACTTATCCTGGATTACTGAGGAAGGGAATGAAAACATTCAGTGAAGGAGGAAATCTTTTTACAACTCGAGCATTTTGCAAACACTTTCCACTTAGAAATAGCCAAAAGAATATTCAATGGGAATTAGAGATGACCGGAACTATCAGAGCATTAACTCTGAGATACTGAGGGATATGAGAAACTCCAGCTTGCAGGAACAAAGCCTTTATTTATGTGCAGGCAAGCTCAGGGCAAATTTGCCCACACACTCTCTTCCAACAAACCTCTGTTCTGGCCACCTCTAGCATGAAGTCTACGCTCGCTCAGTCCATGAGCTGGCTTTTGAGCTGCCAAGAAAGGTGCCAATTAGTGCCAATGCTGCTAACAGGTCTTTTTGTGCTGGGGATGCTCCTTCCCTCCATTAGATGCTGAATCAACACCAACAAATCATTTCACAGGAGTCACCAATCATTGCCACAAGAGACCAGCTCAGATGGAGGGCCCAGCTTGGCTGAGCTGAAACCTCTGCCTGAAAAGCCACAAATACTTCTTTCTCCCCTGGCTGATACCACCCTGTCTGCTCCAGATGGAAGCAGGCACCTGACATCTCCATACAAAGGATGAATCCTTCCTCCTAAGGCCACGAGACCCTCTGAAATACACCCCATGGACACCAAAGCCTCCCCAACGGCAATGGCACCATGGTTTGGGTAGGAGGAGCTGGGCACAGCTACCAGCCCAGCCAGCACCTCCTGTGTAATCCACCCAGAGATACCTTTTGCTGCCAGGTCCTTGTCTGCTCCCTGTGAGCGGCTGATCAGCTCTTCCCCGCGGCGTTTCAGAGCCTCAAAGGAGGGCTGCAGCTTCTCCAGCTCCACACTGGCACTTTTGTTCTCACTGATGCACTCCCGGATCTTCTCCACCTCGGCGGGGATGAGGGGGGGCATACGCAGGCGGGAGGAGAGGCTTTCCAGTGTCTCCAGCATGGGCTCGATCTTATCATGGAACTGGAGAAGAACGAGCCCATTAGGGAGAGCGAGATGAGATGAAGCAACGCTGCATCGCTCCCTGCATGTGCAACAGCCCCAGCGACCTCCAGGAGAGGACAAACATTGCCTGCAACAGCAGTGAGACCTGCAGCCTCCTGTTCATGCCTGCCTCGGCTCTCCTCTGCTGCCAACAGCCCCAGGCTGCACCAGCTCAAACCACACGTCAGCCACAGCCTCACAGAGCCAGCACAGGCAACTGTGAACCAAACACAGCAGTGATTTATCACTAGGTTCAGCCCTTCAAAACCTCCCATTTTTGACTGCTGCAGATGGGCAGCGTGGCAACAAAAGCCAATCCCGGTTGTTGGAG
Source organism: Nestor notabilis (assembly GCF_000696875.1). Lineage (NCBI taxonomy): Eukaryota > Metazoa > Chordata > Aves > Psittaciformes > Psittacidae > Nestor > Nestor notabilis. Next base: position 15,352 of record NW_009931362.1, on the reverse strand, counting down.
CATCTGTGCAGAGATGCTGCTGGAAAAGCACCGTGTCTGGTGCTGACGGAATCTCCACTTGGTGCAATGGCAGCAGGATATGGCCCTGGCAGGGTCAGCAGGAGCTGGTGAAGGCTGCATGCTTGGGGAGGAGAGAGTTGCCACGGTGTTGGGTCTCCAACAAAAGCAGAACCAGAAAGCCAAGAGTGACAGAGGATGGGGTCTAGCAGGGTTTACTGCTATTGTTTTCTTTAAGAAGAAAAGTCAACTTTGGCCTTAAAGATCCCAAAGCATCTCTGCTGGTGAGGACAGCTCTGTGCTCTGGTTGCCACCTCCAGGCCCTCTCTGCAGGACACCAGTGCTGGTGCTGGCCAAGTCCCAGGCTCCAACAGCAGAGAGGAGATGGGCTCTGGGTGCAAAGTTGATCTGGGACACGCTGGCTCAGCCAACAAGCAGGAGCAAACCAGCAAGTGCAGCCAGAGCAGAAAGCTCTGAGCACCAATGTAAAACACTCAGAAAGCAAACCCTCTGCTTTGCAGGAAGCATTCCCGGCGGAAGCTTGGCCAATGGCTGCAACCAGGCGGCAATGTAACAAAAGCCATCTCAGAAATGGGATTTCAGGCCCCCGGAGTTAACTTTTAAGCATGTTCTGCTCAGCTGTGCATGGACCAGGACTAGAAGTCCGGGTGTAAAACAGAATCAGCCCAAAGAGTGTAAGTGAAGATGGGTGGTGTGGGGCTTACCTCTGTGATCTGCAATGGTGGGGCGCAGTCAACACAAGAATGAAATGGGACCATGTGGGGAGGACGGGCACAGGCAGCAACACACACAGATAACACATTCCACAATGGGAGTGAGAGATGAGACGGGAAGGGGGTGTGGGGGGGAAAAACTCGGAGTTAATACAAGTGCAAACCAAGAGAAGTGACTACACAATACAGGAGTAAAAAACACCCAGACATGACAAAAACCAACTGTGTAACTAACACAGGGGGAAATGAAACACAACCAGGGGTCATAAACCTCCAGTGGCAGAAACTCTTCACCCCCTCTCAGGACTTTAGCACCTATAGTCCTTCCTTTCATATCTCTGCTCTTTGTTGCCACCGACCTCCTCTGGAGATGCCCAAACCCTGGAGATGACCGTTAACTCTCCCATACAAAAGGTCCCATGCCTGTTCACTGCATACACAGCTTATCAGAAAGGAAACTTATCTCTCCAAGCTCTTTCAAGAGGCCCTTCCAACCTTGGGTGGATGCCAAAACAGCCCCTTTGAATGAGCATCATTATTGAGGTTGTAAAAATTTATTACCCTATTTACTATGTCAGGACTCCCAACGCCTCCTCCCCTCCTTTCCCAGCCAGTGCTGAGTGGCAGGAAACGACCCCGGAGGTGTCTGACCACACTGGGCCTTATAAAGGGTTTTACAACTGTAACACTCAGAATAAAACCACAGTTTGAAGCACGTGGCTTCCCCAGGGGACGGTGATAAGAGCACTCAGCTCCTTGGCACCGCAACGTACCTGGGTGGACTGTGAGACAGCTTCGTCGAGCGCCAGAGCCCGCAGACACACCTCCTCCTTGATTCTGGCATACATGGCCTCTGCTGTGGAGTATTTGTTCTGCACCATCTCCCCTTCCTCGGGGTTCAGGTCCTTGAGCTGCGGCCCGATTTTCAGCAGCTTGTCAATATGAGGCTTATGCTCAGCAATGGACTCTCTCAGTTGCTAGGGAATAGAGGGAAAAAACACCACTTTTGTTTAGAAATCCACTGAAAGCTCCTGCCTCTATTCCATGCAACACACCAAAAGCAGCGATCCTATCTGGTAGCGAACTCACGCTGGGGATTTCTTGACCCAGCATCTGCCAAGCACATGGCATTCGGCTCTTCCTAACATGGCTCTGGCATGGTCTCCCCAGCTCCCTCCCCTCCCCATGGGGAACACCATGAAGAAAGCTTCGCAGCTCTCTCCCCTAAAAGCACAAAGTAGTTTTCCCTGCCATGATCAGGCAGGAGATCCAAAGGCAGCCTGGCTCCCTTGGGTGCCATCTGTATTTTAGTAAGAAGGGCTCCAACATATCTAGTGATTTCCACATGGTACACTTAAAGCCAATATAATATTGTATTATATAGGCAGGATCCTCAAAAAGAAGAGAATGGAGGGAGAAAAAATCAGAAGAAATCATAAAAAGCCTGTGTGGGAGCTGTGCCTCCATTAATGTAGAAGAACTGATGGCACATGAGATGCCAACACCATGTCCTCTTACCCTCATGTCCTCCTGCTGCTGCTTAAGCTGCTCGTGATCGATGGCTGGAGGGGGCAACTGGGAGATGAGGGCTTGTGTCTCCTCAATCCATGGGTTCAGCTCCTCGTAGGTCTCCCAGAACTGGTTGACCAGGACCTGGGCACGCTCCAAGCGAGTGTAGCGCTCTGAGTTGAGCTGGCTCACGGCTTCGTACTGCTGCACCAGGGACTCTGTTTTCTCCTAAAGAAAAGGAGGGAGGAGAGTTACAGCCACGGATGGAAAGGGCCCAGGAAAAGTGCCAGTGCATGCTGCGAGCTGGAAGAGCTGGAGGTGCCTTTGGTGGCCTTCCACGTGCACAGGCTGTAACTCCAATTAAAGCAGCCTCAGAAATCTCTGCTCCCCCCAACCCCAATCCCCAAACACTGCAATAAAAATAAGCAATAAAGGAGAGTAATAAATGTAAAGAGATTTCTGCTAACACTGGTGGGAATTCCTAAAGATGGAATCATTTCAAACTACTTCAGCCTGTGCACAAGCTGAGCACTCGCCCCTCTCCATCCCCCCTGTGGCAGAGGGGGGCTCACCTGGAGAACAGCTTTTTGTTCCTCGCCACACGTCCCAAAGATCTCACTGCGTTGGCTGAACAGTTCATCCATAGAGTCTTTGTGCCGAATAATGTCGATGGAAAAAGCCTGCAGAAAGGAAACATCCAAAGAAAGGAAAGAAATCAGAGCTGAGCCTGATTTCTCCCCCTCAACCCATCCATGGGATTCGCTGTAGCAGAGCTCAGCACCTCAGAGACCACGCAGAACTCAGCACAAGTGTCCTGCAGCACACAGAAAACCTGGCTGAAAATGCAGATTACAGCATGTTTTTCTCATGACTCATCTACATCAACCTCTGTCTTTTAAAGGCCTGAAAACAGCTCTTAAGATGAGGTATCAGCCCAGCTCCACACCAGAGGAAAAGCTCAACCCTCCATTCACCACTGAACATGTTAACCCCCAAACCAACACTCTCCAGAACTGCATCTACCAGTAACTTTGCCATTTCCAAGATCCACGCAATAAGCAGCGGGAAGCCAAGCTGAGCTCAATTTAACTTCATACTCGATGGTTCAGTCCCCTCCCTTATAACAATGTCTTATGTTTCTTTCTTGTTTTCAAGCCCAATAAGCCCGTGCTCTGCTCTGCTCGCCGACGCTGGTTAAGGGAAGAAAAGGGCCGTTTATATTTAAAGTGCCGTTCTTTCAGGCATGAGCTCATCTCAAAGACATAACTCCCCCCGCCCCAGTGCCTCTTTGTTCCACGTCTGGCTGCTGGGAGGGAACTGAGGAGTCCCCCTCTGCAAGGAACAATGAGCAAAAAGCAAATGTAAAAGAGCCCTCATTAATCAATAGATACTTTTCTCTAAACCCTTCCTGCTGTCAGTGCTTCCAAGATCCAGGGAGAGCTGTTCCAGTGGATACACGGAAAGCCCTTGAAATGGGGGTGTCCAGGGAAGAGCACCCATCCAGAGCTAAACAGCCGTGACAGGACACGAAGCTTCTTCCTTTAGAAGCCCTACATTTTGTTTCTCTAAATCCTCTTTCTTCCTTGTTTTTTCCTTTTACTTACCAAGACCAAGTGCTGGAATCTCTCCTGGTGCTCTGGGCTCAGCACTGCAAACCCCAGGGTAAAGTTGCTCACCTGAACCCCAACCCATCACCCAAAGCCCATCTCTCCTCACTGAGCGAGTGCTTTCATACCTTCTGCACCTGCAGCTGGGCTGTTGTCTGGTCCTGCTCCAGGCGGATGGGACCGAGAGCCATCAGCTTCCGCTTGGTCTCAGCCACCCAGGCCAGCTCCGCATCAGCCGCCTGCTCATACTGGACCACGGGAGAGGACAAGCAGGACAAGTTAGTGATGGGCAGCAGGGATGGAGCAAGCTGGGGATGGTGGGAGACATGGGGGACCCAGAGGGATGTGGGGGAACAAATGCCTTGCCAGGGTGTGGGGAGGAGAAGGGGACACTGGGGTGGACACAAGTTTCTCAGAGCATCACAGCCTCAAGTCTGTGTAGAACAAGTATTTCTTGAGAGGACTTATCACAACACAGGGGATGATCTTCCAGGCTTGAAAGTCCCCTGCCATTGGGTTTACACCTTCTCCATCACCCATGTGAGCTAAAGCCCACAGGTGGGACAACGTGGTGCTGTACTGGAGTTATCCAATCCAAAACACACACAATGGGATGGGCCAGAAACCAGCCTGGCTGCCACACACCGCTGGTGGGGCCCGTTCATTTCCTGGCATTCCCAATAGGATTTGGCTCTCCTGTTGTGCTGTGCTTGCTACCCCTCTCACAACCATTGTGCTGCATGGGCTGGAGCGGTGCTGAGCCACTCACTCCTGCTCTCCCAAGTAACCCCATCAGTCTCCAGTGGGATTATTAATTACCTGTTGAGACCGCTGAATAGCAGCATCGATTTCTTCCACTCTCTGCTTGATGGTGTCACTGACCAGCTTGTAGCGATCGTTGGTGTCCGACACGAGCTTGTCCAGCCCTTCCCGGGCTCGCCAGGGAACCAGCTCCAAGAGTGCTCGGCTCACCTCATTCACCGTGTCCAGGACAAGCCTGTGCTCCATCACCTCCTTCTTCAGCTCCTGTGGAAGGCACCCATGGACACGTGTCCTTCTCAGGTGACATCCCTCCCCATCCTCTCAAGACAACAAGCAAATCCCTGCTGTCTCCCACCCTCACGTCCCCGTTCCCCTGGTGCTGCTCCCACCTTTTGCCTCTGCTGGAATTGGGGTATCTGCTCACTGGCCGGGGACTGTCCCCCACTGGAAGCCAGCTCATCCTCCACATTGCTCATCCAGCTAGTGAGCTCCTCGTGCGTGGACTGGAACTTGGTGGCCAGCTGCCGAGCCTGCTCCAGTGTGCGCAGTGCTTTGGAGCTGGTGGCGGTGATGTCCGAATAGCGGGTCTTGATCCCATCCAGCTTCTCCTGGATCAGCAACACCTCCTCCCCTGTGAGACAGCACCAAGGGGCAAATGATGCCGGGCTGGGGGGGCTGCAGGAAGGTTTAAGCAGCAACCTGCCCTGTTCTCCCCTATTTTTATTAGAGGCTGGAGCAGCTCTGCTCTGGAGCCAGGCTGAGAGAGCTGGGCTGGGGCAGCTGGAGAAGAGAAGGCTCCTGAAGGGGACACCTTAGAGCA
>NW_009931362.1:6306-9765 GCF_000696875.1 Nestor notabilis | reverse complement strand
GCCCAGAGAGCTGTGGCTGCCCCATCCCTGGAAGCGCTCAGTGCAACTTCGCAGCCTATTTTTACAGCCAGGAAGCTGCTCTTAGAGCTGACACTTTCTACCAGCCAGCATAACATCCCTGGAACAGGACGGGATCATGCTGAAAAGCCTGGCTTTGCCACAAGCCCCAAAACCACCACAACTCAGTTCTCAACTACCATGTCACAGCTCCAAGAAAAAAAGGTCCAGTTCACTCTTTACTGCTATTTCCAAGGGGACAAGAGGCTGTGAGCCAAATTCTTTGTAATCACTCTTCCTGCTGCATGGCTCCCACAAGGGCAGAGGCCTGTACATCTGCTCTGAGCAGACCACAACTGAAGGAAATGCATCGCCCCGACCTTTCTTCCCACTCAGAAACATAAACTCACACCCACGTGGCAACAGCAACAACTGCTCAGCATGGGAAAGCGATATTAGGAATGGGCCGGGTGTATTTTTAACCTCTTTCCATGTGATTTAGCAGCTGGATGCAATGGGAAAACCCTCCCTCGTGTTGCAGGGCTGCTCAGCGCAGAGCATCACCATGCTGGTGGGAATCACCCGCTCCCAGAGCTCCGAGCCTTGGGACCAAGTGAGGTCAAAGCATTAAGCTGGAGTACTTGTGGCTCACCATCCAGGTCTGGATGCAAACCAGCTACTTTGGGAGTATCCAAAAGGAAATTAGACCTGAGGGAGAACAGTATCGCTGCAGAGCATGGGCTTCCCAGGAAAGATCATGTGGAGGACAGGGGCTTCCCAGACCCCCCATATCAGCCAGAACATGCCCAGATCTTCATGTTACCTGTGGTTTGTTTCAGAAGAGCTTGCCCGTTTCTAATGGCTTGGTCCACATTCTTCTTCCTGTTGACAATTTCCTCATTCAAAGCCTGGAGGGAAAGGCAGACCAGGGTTATCCTCCTGCAGGCAGGTTCCTGTGTCCTGCCAGCCAGAGATGCTAAGGAGAGCATGAAGTGCTCCTCCTGATTATGGGAAGGGTGGACAACAGATCTGATACTTGTCCAGTCATCCTCCTATGGGCATTATTAGGACTTCTGGGACCAAAAGGCTCCAATCTTAGAGCAAACCCAACCCAACCCATTGGATCTGTGTTACCAAAGAACTCGCCCTTGTATTAGACATAACCTCACTCTTGAAAGGAACTTCCATGGCCCCAGGAGCGGAAGCAGACACTTCCTCGGTGGCCAGCCTGCCTTGGAAAACCCACTGGGCTTTTCAAGCTCTCATTCTTGGAAACAGCATCCAGCTTTCTAAAGGCATGGGGTGGCCAAGCTTGCTCAGACATTGTTCACAAAGCAGATGAACAATTTGAAGTTTTCCCCTCTGGGAAACCCATTTTTTGGGGCCACAACGATTGTTTTTAAGACATGAAATCTCTTTACACTTCTCCAAGCCTAGAAGTGGAACCAGCAGTGGAACGAGCTTTGCCAAATTAAAGGCAGACCAGAAAGAGAACTAAAACCAGAGAAATGCAACCAAATAAATGACATAAACATGGAAGAAAATGGAAAATACCAGCTGGTCGGCATGCTGCTTCTGCAGGACGTCCCGTTTGTAATCCTTTACGGATACCGAGCCGAGCTTGTCCTCGACCTCAGCCAGCCAGTTGAGCACTTCCACCTCCTCCTCCCCAAAGAGCCTGGCGTTCGATAGCGCCTGATCCAGCAGCGCTGCCTTCCGGCAGCACCGCTCCTGGACCTCGCCGTAGCGGCTCTGCAGAGACTCCAACCTCTCTGCCAGCAGCCTGCGCTCGGCGGCACAGCTCAGGGAGGAGAGGGACTGCCCGACACCGAGCGCCCGGGACACGTCGCCCGCATGGCTCTCTATCTCTTCCTCTAGAGCCTGAATGGCAGGAGGATAAAATGGACAACAGAAAGGAAAATGAGTGAACAAACCAAAACTAAAAATGGATAAAATAACCAAACGAACATAAAAGGGGAAACAGAAACAATGAATGTGACTGAAGGGATGAAGGAGACACAAAACCCACCCGTGAACGGGCAAACTGCAGCAAAATAAAGGAAAGGTTTAACAGGAAGTTGATAGCACAACTCTGGGGTGCAGGGATCAAGACTGATATTCAAAGAGCATCTGGACAAAGCTCTTGGTCAGATGGTTTAGTTTTAGGTAGTCCTGCAAGGAGCAGGGAGTTGGGACTCGATGATCCCTTCCAACTTGAGATATTCTATGACTCTATGAAACACAACAGCGGGAATGTTTTTTCTATCCAGAGCCAGAAACACTTGCTGCAAAGCACAAAGACATCAGTTCGATATTTACCCACTCTGATAAGGGTTTGGAGCCTTCTCTGTACATAAAGCAGCCTGGGTACCTCCTCCGATACTTATTTGTGCCAAAAAAACCCTCGCCGGGGCAGAAACAACCACCTGAGCAGGACCTGATACCAATCACTTCCAACAGCAGCTCCTGGGTCCTACCTTGTGCCGACTGATCTGCTGCTGGATTTTGGCAGTCTGGGTGCCGATGGGCTCCGAGTTGGCCAGTTTCTTCTCCGTCACTGACAGCCAGTCCGACACGGGCTCCGTGGTCTCGTGGAACTGCTTTGCCAGGACCAAGATGTCCTCCAGCTGCTTCTGCCTGCAGTGAGGAATAAAACACTAAGAAGCAGCTCCCTGTTGGAGCCAGGCATGGGAAGCAGCTTCAAGTATTAGGAAGAGGGAACCAAAGCAGCCCTGTTTGGAGCAAGGTGAGACACTGTCATTCAAGCTGCAAATTCCAATACAAAAGTCAGCGTGGGGAAACTGGAAACTGCAAAATAAACCTTTTCCTGCAGCTGGGCCTTTGGGTCGAGTTTACCCCCCGGGAAGATGGCAGAAAGGCTCCCTCAGTCCTGCTTTACACTCATTCCCATTCCTATCATTATCTTGGAGATCCTCTGACATGCTCAGCTTGTGGCTGGGCTCTTGGTGTTTGGAAGCTTCTGAGCTTCTGTTCAAAGACATCCCAGCACTGGTACAAGTCTTATATGGACAGTCCCATCTTGGCAGTGATTTAAAACACTGGGAGGGTCAAATGGGGCCTTCAGAAGTGATTTCATAACCTCAAAAATTAGTTTATGTAGCAACAAGCAACTCATAAATAAGATTCAGGCAGCAGGAAGGTGTCAACAGGATGTTGCTGCTCAAGCTAAACGTTAAAAGCTTAAAGGAACAAGAATAACATCCATCCCCTGCAGGGAATTTATTTAATCCAAACTCTTCCCTGCCATTGTAACCCAACCTCTCCCCTGCCATTGTAAGCCACCACTATCAGCTTCAGCTCCCAAACAGGTTTTGATTTCCCTTGTTTTCCAGCTGTTTCCAGGATGTGTCTGCACACAAACCTCCGCCAGCTTCCCGCGTGTGGGAGCCCCGCGCTCCAGGGCTCCGGAGCCCACAGGATGAGCTGCCCCTCACCTGCCGG
>NW_009931362.1:1129-6231 GCF_000696875.1 Nestor notabilis | reverse complement strand
GGGCTCTGCCGACTGCGCGATCCTGCCGCCCTCCGCCTGGATCATCTCCACGGTGGCTTTGCGATCGTCCAGGAGGCGCTGGAGCAGCTTTACAGCATCAGCAGCGAGACCAAAGGAGGAGAAGAGTCACCAGATTGGATCAGCAGAACCTCTTCTAGCCCTCAGAGAGGTGGGATCTCTCATTGTGGCTGAAAACCACTTGTAAGGATGGGGCTGAGACCAAAGCCAGGCCCATGGGACAGCCTCTGCCATCAAAACCAGTTTAATAATAACAACATAATAATATGCTTTAATCTGGTCAGCCCTGAAGCGGTCAGGCAGTTGGACTAGATAACATTGTAGGCCCCTTTCAACCAAAATATTCTATCCTATTCCATTCTATCCCATTCCATTCTATTCTATTTCATTCTATCCCATTCCATTCTATTCCATTCCGTTCCATTCTATTCCCATTTCTATTCCAAAAGAGATTCAAAGCACTTCTGTGCCAGAGAAGTTTTCAGAGGCTTCCCTGTCACCCCCCAACTTATCAAGATCATGTTTTAACTTCCACTTCAAATAAATCTCCTCTTCAGAGCCTCAAGACGTCGGGCCAAGCCTTGGTAAGAATTCATTTCTGAGATGTTTTACCATGACCACACTTGAACTTTCCCCCACTGGCTCACAAGGGCAGGCGCCGACCCAGGCTTTTATCTCTGCAAACACCGGCGTGCCTCAGGCCGGGTCTTACAGTTTGTCCCAGTACCCAAACCAGTGCCTACAACACCAGCTTGCTCCTGACGCAGCAGAATTGCCACCACAAACAGAAGTCAGGGCTGGAAAAACACGGCCGACCAGCAAAACCAGCAGCAAACTTCAAGAGGCAGCAGGATGGTAAAGTAATGCTGGTGACTGGGACGATGGAGATAGCAAGTGTGGTCAAATGAGCTGCCTGCTTATTACGTTAGGATGTGGGGATCCAGAAGATCCACCATGAAAGAAGTAGGCTTGTGGACATCCCAGATATGCTTTTCTGTTACAGCTGGACCCCAAAATACTGGGGTCCGGCTGTAACAAAATGTCAGAGCTCCCTGTCCCAGCAAGCCCATTGTTGCCCTCTGCTTGCTCACCTTCTGCTCCTGGATCTGTGCTTTCACCACCTTGTACTCAGCAGAGGGAGGTTTCTGGTTGGAGATGAGCTCCTCAGTGTCTGCCAGCCAGCTCAGCAACGGCTCCAGGGCATCCTGGAACTTCCCGCAGTGCAACAGGGCCTCTTGCAGCTGAGCAACTCGCTGGGCCACCTGCAACCCAAATACAACCCCACCACACCGTGAGGCTGGTGATGCACTGGTGCCAGAGCCTCAGCTCCTTGCCAACGACCCCCTTCTTCTACCAGACCCCAACAAGGCCCAGAGAAACTGGTTACAGCCCCTCCCCATGCTCTCACCTTCTTGTTGAGGGTATTCCAGCGGGTGTTGATTTCTTCCATGTCATGCTCCAGCCCTTGGACATCACAGTTTTTCCCGGCGCTTTGGATGAGTCCTTGACCAACTCCATTGACTTGCTGTAGTTTTAGCTGGAGAGGATCCACTTGCTCCTTCTGGAACAGCTGAGGGTGGGAAAGGTGGGAGAGAAAAGGTATTTATAACCCACAGGCTGCTCTTAGAGCCCCTCCATCATTCAGATACAAAAGACTTTCTTCTCTAGAGAAGATGCAGAAGCTCCTTGCACTGATTTTATTAGAGTTGTACAAGTTTGAACTCTTCCCTCGCCTTGACCCACTAACACAGATGTTGCTGGTGTGGAGCACAGCTTGGGATCTACAGGCATCCACCTCTGCTTTTAAATGGGTAAATCCCCTTTTTCCAAGCACTGGAGCAAGATGGAGAGAGCAAATGGGGGAAGAAATGAGAGCATCAGCTCTGACCAGCCATCGGATTGGGAAACAATGCTCCTGGGGGAAAACCTAAAGCAATTCTCACAGTGATGCTGTTGAGAACAGAAACCTGACATCATAGGAGCTTGTTAACCACGAAATTACAGACACTGGCTGTGTTTCGAAAGACAAAGGCAACGGGCAATGAATGTGCCAGTCATTTACTGCACCACACGTTTGGCATGGTCCTGCCTGGGAATCCTGTGGGGAAAAGCTTTTTAGAACAAAAAAGATGTGATAGGGAAGGGGGAGGAGAGCGGATAAAGCTCCCCATTGTAAAGAGGCAGCAGGGCAAATCCTGTTCCCTGGAAGGAGATAAGTGCTTTTATCAGAGTATCAGAGCTGGGGATCTGCTCTAACCATGCTGACGGCCGCCCTGCACAGTCCCTGCAGTCACACAGCCTGGTCCCAAGGGACACACCTGGGAAAATCAAAGGAAAAGCAGTCATCCATCGCTTCTTGCGGTCTCTTGGACCATGAGCCCACCCGGAGCACAGGTCACCCTGCACCCAGCGCTGGGCAGGAGCGGAGCCCTCAGCCCGGGCACACCACCTTCTCTTTGGGAAGCAAATGGATTGCAGGCAGCTGCCTGCTTCCTCACATGCCAGAGAGCGAATGGACACTGATGGCATCAAAAAATTCCCACTCAGATGCAGGATCTCTCCTAACAGAGCAGCAGCTCATGGACGGCACAGCTCTATAGCAATCACTTTGCCTCTAAACACACAAAGTTCCCAGCCCAAGCAAGAGGGGCTGCCTTGACTTTCTTTGCCCCATTTTCAAAGAAAAAGTGATTTCTTCCCAGCCAGGAGCTGTTTGCTCCAGGAAAATTATGCCACGGTTCTAAGAAATAAATGGTGACATGAAATCACCGATCCCCTGGCTGCTGCTCCCGTGGCTGTTTATATCTGGGGCTGGCTGCTAGAGCAGCCAAAGCCACAAAAGGACGAGGCTGATAAGTCTGGCATGTAAAAAAACAAACTCCAGAGCTTTGGAGCAGGGCAAGAGCCCTGAGAAAACCCAGCCACAGGCACCTGTACCATGAATCGCTGCACAGGGATCCCTACAAATCAAAAGACAATCACAGCCATGGCCTGAGCAGTGAGCATGGCCAACACATTGTCTTTCATTGCTCATAAAAGATTCCAGTGATTTAATTCATTAACCTCACAGTGACTCAGCTTTGAAGCTCATATTTAATATCTACTATTTGCTGGGCAGGAGAAGGCTCAGAGCGAGGCGTCCCGCCCGGGCGAAGCGGCTGGACAGACGCCTTGGCAAGCAGAAGGACATCTGCTCCACTCCCAGCAATGCTTCCCAAAGCAGCTTCCCAAAGCATCCCTTCGTTTTCTGCTTCCCCCATCTCCCGCGCTCCTTAACCCCACCACTGCCAAATACAGGGCCTGGCCCCGAGGTGGGAAGAAGCAGCTCAGAGCTGGAGCTGCCAACAGCTTCAACAGCGTTTGAGCAAGGGGGAGATTTATGGGGTTAACAATCAGATGCTACACTTGAAATAAGGGTCCCACCAACAAGGACACGCTGGCACCAAAGAGGGAATTTCAGACAACGGCAAGAACCCAACAGCTCTGCTTCTTCACCAAGGTCCACGCTGGGTGCCCCAGCCCATGCTCACATGGACCCCCCATGTGAGAACATCCCTCCAAGCCTCTCCACGTGTGTTTCTCAAATGGGTGACACAGCCCAAAGGATGAGGAAACGCCACCAAATCGGGATTTTCGGCGCTGACTAACTTCTGATGTCTCCTTAGTGATATTTCTCCTAATCCAGATGGCAGGAAACCAGCACTCAGCTGTGGGAACTCCACCACTGAGGTCTCTCCAGGCAAAAATATGGTACAGCAAAGCAAATCCCCGAACACCAGAGAGAATCTGAGCCCCTGCAGAGCCTCAGCACCTTACTGCTCACTTAAAAAGCTACAGCACACAGTGACTGCACAGGAGAGGAATTATTTGCACTTAATCTGTTTTACAGGATTCTCTCTTCCAATGTATTTTCTGCTTCAGAGACGGGAACCAACCCGCCAGGATCTGGCAAAAAGGTTTTTCTGAAGTCTGTGATTTACATCGGGGTGACCATAATGTACTCGGAGAAGCCAAAAAAGTTTAAGACAATAGTTTAGGTCATCGAGCAGCAAAAGCCCTACTTATAAAAACACACAACGCCCCCCTCCCCCCCGAACGCTTTGCCTCCCAAATCCAAGCTGAACTCCAGAGGGAGAAGGCTGTTTGGGAGGCAGATCCTGGCCTTGTGTTCCCGAGTTCCCACCTCCCACCCACCCCTCAAGCGCAAAATAAACCCCGTCTGTGAGCGCCCGGGCAGCAAATACCTCGTTATCTGGAACGAATCCATCTGGTGGAGCTGGAGGCCCCTCTGCGAGGAGAGCGGTGGCCAGGGGTGGTCCCTCCATGTCCGCAGGCACCGACCCCTCCCCGGGTGCCAGGGAAGGGCTGGGGGAATGGAAGGTGTCCCTGGGGGGGGGTTGTGCCACGCAAGGTGCACCCAGCAGCACGTGTGGCTCTGGGGTGGTGGGTCCTTCCAGAGGGGGCAAGAAGGCGAAGGAGGGACCCTCCATGGCACCATCCCAAGCTGCCACATCCAAAGCGGATGCTCCCACCATGGGGTCATCCTCCAAAGCCAGCACTTCGGTGGATAGCTGCTCCAGGATGGGTGGCACAACCGTGCTGGCAAAGTCATCTGTATCCCCCAAGGCCACTGCAGGCCCCACCACTGACAGCAGCACAGGGCCACCACCAAGATCCCCGACATCAGAGACAAGTGGGTCGCCCGCTTGTGGTGGCACCGCGGCAACAGGCACATCAGCAAATGGTGGTGGAGCATCCAGAAGCTCTTCCACCACAAAGGACACGGCAGTGGTGGTGGCATCTGGAAGTAGGTGCTCAATACATGGTTCCTCAGCATCCATGGTTGAACCCCCAGTGGCTCGTGGGGTCTCCTGAGCCTGGGACTCTGGGCCAGCCACATCCCCTGGAGCACAGAGCCCTCCAGCATCCCTTGGGATGGCATCAGGAGCGGGCTGCCCGACAACGGGCGATGTGCTGGGAAGCTCTTCCAGGGCTGCTGGGCCGGCAGCACATGGGACCCCAGCACCCAGCACCATGGCACGGCACCATGCTGCCGGCCGCCCCCCCCCGCCGCCAGCAAACAG
>NW_009931362.1:701-1044 GCF_000696875.1 Nestor notabilis | reverse complement strand
CCCCAGCACAGGCGGCCCCTTCCAGAGCCAGGCTCTGGCCCAGGGGATCCGTTTCCCATAGGAGGTCTTCAACATGAACTGGGGATGCTGTTGGAGCCTCGGAGCCCAGCTCTGATGCAGAGCTGGTTTGGAAAGGTGCCGGAGAACCAGGGTGAGCGTCCCCACTTTCTGCCAGATGAGCCTGGCCCTCAGCTCCATCACTCTCTGATCCCAAGTCTGTGGCTTCACCCTGAGAAACCAGTTCTGGGACATCCCAGATGGCAACCTCAGTCCTTCCTGGCAGAAGCTGATGGTTCCCAAAAGGATCCATCCACTCAACACTGTCCTTGTGGTGCTGTGGGGG
>NW_009931362.1:398-604 GCF_000696875.1 Nestor notabilis | reverse complement strand
CAAGTCTTGGTTTTCCTCACCCCATCCCACCCAAGCACTGGGGTAACCAGCTTCCTCCAAGCCAGAAGCTGGACGTGTACCCATCTCAGGAGACGGCATCTCACCACCCACCACCACCACACAACTGCCTGTGAGCTCCAGGTCTACCAGCGGGTCAGGTTCCTCCTCCACTGGTGCTGGGGAGCACTGCAGGAGGGAGCCCGGCC
>NW_009931362.1:0-208 GCF_000696875.1 Nestor notabilis | reverse complement strand
CGCTTCGACCCCCACCCTGGCCAGTTTGGCTGAACCTGGGTCCAGCCCCTCTGAATCCACTGGGGAGACCTGAACCTCCAGGCAGCCAGGGACGGCCCCATCGCCCTCATCCTCATTCAGGCACTGCTCCTCCAGCTCCAGGAACATCTGCACCGAGTCCGTGTCGGACAACTCGGGGCCCGCGGGGCTGGCCGAGCGCTCCGAACCC
>NW_009931361.1:72533-74775 GCF_000696875.1 Nestor notabilis | reverse complement strand
TGGCTGGGAAGAAGGAGCTGAGCCCATGCAATGAAGCTCTGTTCCCAAAGGGAGAAAGCAAAGTAAACAAGCCTCACCTCTGCGGCACTGTCTGCTTTCTCCAAGTCGAAATGAGGCAGGACAATGAGAGGCTGTGTCTCTCCACTTCCCATTGCCTGGGCAGGAAGGGGAACAGCAATGCTGCCTGTGTCCTGATCCCCATGTTGGGGCTTTCCCATACTTCACTTTGCAGCTTTCCTGGCTCACACTGTTAGCTCACCAGCGGCGGCCGCAGCTCTGTCCTGCTCATAACTAATGCTGGTACAAACACAATTCCACACAACAGAATAAACAAGAACATCTTTTACTACAAATGGAAAGCCCTGTTTTGTAAAGTCCAGCTCTCAAAAGCCAGCAATACCCAGATATTAAGTCTGCCTGGGTAATCTTAATTTGGCCGCCTTGGGTGCAGGTCTAGGTCACAGCCTTCATTTACATGACTGTTCTCTCTCTGCCCAGGGAGATGAATCGAGCTAGTCAAACAGAGGATCCTGTTGTCTGGAGGATCCCTTGCCTCTTTCATTGCCATGATGTAGCACATGTAATGAATGAAGGGTAAAGAAGGAAGAAGGGGGATGTGCTGTAGTGAAGACAACAGAATACTGCTTTGGAGAATTAGATTGTTTCCATGTCTCTGTTGTAAAGTTTCTATGTGATGTTACATCCATAAATCACTTAAACCAGCCCTTTCTCAAAAGTTCATTAACTGGGTAATGCTAATTTAATAGGTGTCCAAAGGGAAGGGCAAAATTACTGAGCATTATGCAACTAAGATGCATAAAAGCTACGTTTGAAATAAGTAAAAAAAAACCAAAAAGCACCAAAAACCTCCAGGTCTGGAACTTCAAACTGAAAATCCCCAAAAGACTGATGGCCTCCCATTTTAGTCTCACCCTGTACTTCTCTACACCAGTATGCTGGGGTCATGCCATACACTGAGAGCAGAATAACTGCACATGGACAGTGCAGAAATGGCTGAGCCATTCTTTGTGATGCCCCAGGTCTGGATGATGTGCTGTATATCTACAGGGCCAAGCAATGAGGTAAAAGTATAAACCAAAATCCTGCATCCCTGTCCTGAAATGGGCTTAGCTGGTGCTGTATGGATAAAGCAGAGACCTTGGGGAAACCTGTTATGTGTTGTCGTTGTTTCCCTAATTCATGGAATAAACATGAACATTGCTCACCTGAAGGACTGTTGTGAAGTTGCAGGGTTTTCTCTAATCTGTGCCTTCCTTTTACTTTCCATACTCTTTGTATGTATTTTGTATACACAGCTATTACGGAATCCAAGGATAAACTGACTTTAACACAGGCTTTTAGAGTCATGCCAAAGAGCTGAATGGAGCTCAAAAGGTATAGAATTTGTTCATGTCTGGGGAACACTAATAATGTTAATAATTAACAATGGGATAATTAAGCTGTTATTTTCAGTCTGATCCTGATATGTTTTTTTAAGAAAACATATTATGTGGTCACCTGGAAAGCTTCATTTTACACCTCAGCTAGGAAGCTATGTATGAAATGGCACTGTTCTGACTCATTGTGCATGTCTCTGCATATTAGTCTATAGGAAAGATGTGAGATGCCTAAAATGTGTGTTGAGGACATTTGTGAGCAGAAGTGGGAGGGTTTGTTAAAAATGTGATCCTCAGAAATCCTGTTTGTGGCAGGTTTTACATTCACATCCAGAGCAAGGCACTTCACACCTCTGTGATGGGCCCTGGAGGAAGACAGGACCTGGCCAGATACCCTGCCTCTGCCTAAGAACATCCTGGCTGTGGGACGGGTAGTGAAGCTCTTGGGATAAACTCCAGTTTATGGTGTTTAAATAAATAATGTTGTTCAAATAATGTTAAAAATAGGAAAACTAAATCACCTCAGCCACTTTCTATACTTCAGATGCCTGCCTCTGCCTCAGTTGTGTGCATGCACCCCCACAAACCCTCTGCACATGGGGACAGCAGACTTCTAACTGTTGATCCACACATCTGCTGTGGTTGGAGGGTGATTTTTTTCCTCTGCTCTAAGCCAACAATGGGAATAACCACTGTGTAACACTAGTGCTGTTGTTACTGTGGCACTAAGTAGAAAAGACCATGCACAGGCCTGAAAGATAGGATGAAATTTATACCAAAGAAGCCCAGAAAACCTCTAAAGAGCAAGCAGTGTGTAGACGATCAAGTATATGCCTAATTACACA
>NW_009931361.1:59205-72502 GCF_000696875.1 Nestor notabilis | reverse complement strand
CAGGAATGAATAAAGCTGCTATAGAGCAAGCTCACGGCTTTATACCAGACAGGAGAACAGTGCTGAGGATGTCATTACAACCGGCTCTGACCTGTGGCAGGAGAGATGTCAGGATCTCCTCCCCCTGGTACTGCTCTCTGAACTCCCAGAACAAACATGGATGCTGAGGTAGTAGCTGTGGGTTCTTGATACTAGTCTGGACTTAAACACAGGTTTAGGTGGCCATGTATTAGAGGCTCAGGCTTTGTGCATGCAGAGAAAACCACGTCACCTGCTCTCTTTTTGCAGTCTTCTAAATTGTATTTCCCAGATTTCTGAATGGTACCAAACCACTGGGGTGCTTTGGTTCAGGTGATAGTTTAGAGAGTTCTCAATGTAACAGCTGATCTCGAACATCTGCAGCATCCATATTTCTCCAACCATAACTAGAACAACAGTCAAGTACTCTGAGGATTCTTCCATTAAACAAAACGTGTCTATTGTGCATCTGTCTTTCCATGACCTTTCTGATAGTCTATAGTTAACAGATCTGCTGGAAATGATAAACATGTGAGGGCTGCTGCTATTTGTACCCCACACTTAAGTTTGCTTCCTTGAGTATTTCTATCAAAATCAGGGAATTAATTTCCCATTGGTGTCTGAGTACTGGCATCCCAGTGGGGTAGCTGCATCAATATGCACATTGATTTTCACTCTTAACAGGGAGACTGAACACCCACTTCAGCTGCAAAGCTCAAAGCACCCTTAATTAGAGTGGTTAATGACAATTATAACGAAGCACTCTGAGAACATGGGAGATCTTACAGGCCAGTTAAATGCTGCTCTCACTCTTTAAAACATGATGTTCCAAATGTTGATAGTCATTTATTTCCCATTCTGTTATCAGAGAATAAGCAATCACTTTGGAGTTTTCATTTAAATTATTCGCTACTTTTGATGAATCTCAGCAGTGTTTGTATTTGAAAAAGCAGTTTTCCTTTGGTTTCAAATAAGAGCTTTAAAAATAAAGCCTTTGCTGTCAGGATATAATAAATGAAATTTCAAGGTAAAGGCACAGAACACTTGCAGATTTTTATGACAGGAAGAATGCCTGAATAAAATGACCTGTTGCCAAATAGAATTCAATATGAACATTACTGCAGTCTCAGTCCTACATGTCCTGCCTGGTTTAATGTTCATGTACCAGTGACTCTCTCAGTGCCTGGGGACTGTGTGGAAAACGTCAAAAGCTCATGTCAGTTACGGAACATCTCTACCTCTACTGGAGCACAAGGTTCAGCGTTTTCAAGCTGGCTTCTAAAGCACAGGCTTTCTGAATCTATAGTCACAAAGTATGGTTTGCATCCAAGCCACCTGGGGGCAGATAAGCTTTCTGGATGGTTCATGTGCTGTAACAAGCATATTCAATGGGTAGAGGAGGCCACAATGCGAGGACTAAACCAAGATCAGGAAAAAAAAAAACCAAAATCCATATGCAGTGTAGGAGGAAAAAAGAAGATGGAGAGCAAACAGAAACTGAAAGCCAGTCATGGACCTCACACAGGGTAGCGAGGATAAAGATCTTAGCTTCGACTTTCGTACCTTCTTTCATTGTCATGTAGGTTAAGACATGACAGGACTGTAAGGAACTATGCTAGTTCTGAATCTTGAAGTAGCACCCATACTTGGAGAGTACCTCATCAGACATGAGGGAATTAACAATGCGTTTAATTATGAGCACCAACAGAAATCGTTGGAGAATCAAACCATTTCAAAGGAGTCTGCCAGCCATCACCCTAACCTTGGCTTCTCTCCTGCCACCTGACTTAGATGAGAGAGTTTAAGGGACTGCTGCCTACTACAGCCCCAAGCACTGCTACAACAGGTTAGAACTGGTCTAATAATTTGACATAAAACTGCAGGAAGACCTAAAATTTACACTGAGAAAAATATGACTAAAAAATGCAGTTTCTGAAGATGCTGGGAAAAAAACAGAGACTCTATTTCACCTTGTCCTTTCATCTCAGGTAGTCTGGGTATGTCTTTTCTACTATTTCACCATTAAAGACTGCTTTCAGTTACTAGCTAACATAACTGACTGAATAGGAGCTGCAGTGGAAAACCAAGCTGACCTTCCTGCTGTGACTCCACAGAACAATAGCCTGAACTTTCCAAGGCAGAGAGCTTTACCAGTTTCTATATATAAGACTCCTTTTTCCATTCTTAGATCCCATGTCTCTTAAACAAATCCTAATCTTATTACTCACATGAACTTTTGAAGATACCAGGAATCTAAGAATTACTCTACTGACTGAAGTGTGCCTACATGGTATAGGTTAATGTGCAACCGTGACAGTAATTCCCAGGACATTTCTTACTTGCTGTTTATTACATTCCTCTGCTACAAGTTACATTTTTATGTATATATAAATTTACCTTCTAAGAAAAATTATAAAATAGGCAGTGGTGGACACTGAGCATTTTACCTTTGATCTTATTCCAGTGCAAGTGATTTTTTTTGTGGCTTTCTCATTATGAAGAACATTCAACTACATCTCAAACTATTACACTTGGCATGGTGCAGCGTAGCTGACCACAGCAGGAGAGAACACCAGGATAAGTAGACTGTTATGTGCTGGCTGTATATAGATACACTGGAGGGAAAGCAACAGGTATATGTGAGGCAGCTTCTTTTTTTGACACTTCCTCTGTTCCTTCCTTGCTAAGCAGGACGCAGAATGCTACTATACATTCGCACACCACCTCACCAGAAAGACAGATTCATTTTGGGTATTTTCAGTTTCAATGCCGAATGCTTTGTCAAATGGATGGAGAAGAGGCCAAAGCATCTCTATCTGCCCTGGAGACCTTGGTGAGCAGGAACGTGCAGCATCTAGATCCTGGTGCAAAAAATGCAAAAGGTTATACTCTGGACCTGCCCTGAACCGAAATGTCTGTTCAAAGGCACGAAAACCAGAACTAAACAGATTTAAGTTATTCTCTGGTCACTCTCTGGCAATCAACTGAATTTTTTTCTTCAATAGCTGCTAACACCAAAATCAGCTGAATGTCTGTGCTAAGCAACTGCACAAAACACAGAGTTCAGTTCAAAGTACTGGTCAACTCTCAAAACCAACCCAAACAGAAGATGCAGACATTCAAAGAGTATAAATCCATTCCTTGCATTCATTCTGCTCTTTTTTCTGACTACATACATCTTATTCCTATCAATCCTGCAGACAAAATCATACAAGGAGGAATAAAGTTTATTGGTTTAATTTTCCCATATAATCAACACAGTTACTATAATTGCATAGTTTTTCATGTTTGGCTATAAAATAGCAAAAAAGACTAATTTTCTGATCTTGGTATATGATTAGTTTTCAAAAGTATCTACACAGAGTTAATTAAAAAAGACACATTGATTCAGAGATCAGACAAAAAGATGTTTCACAAAACTAAACCAGTTAACCCCAGGAGTCACAAGGAAAACCTTTTTGCTGACAAGGAAAATCCAGCTTCCCACTTGGAAGTGAAATCTTGGCACAACCAATGAGCAAAAGAGACTGTCCAAATGCAATTTTAAAGTAACCTTTCCGAGTATTACTTTAACGAATGACACAGGTTAAAGCTGAGAACTTATATGACAACCCCCATGATAAACTAGTCTGAAAGACGCTGCCCTCAAGAAATATACTTTCAATAGTAGTTCAATGTACTTTTGGTATACTTCTATTCCATTAAATATACTCCTCTAAAAGAAACTTCCAATGTCCGAAGTTATCCAGTCTACATTTATGGAACCTATGCTAGAAGTGTGATATAGAAAAATCAGGATACAAATCAGACTATCCACTGAAAATGCCCATGTCCTCAGGCTACATGAAAGTGGCAACTATTCAGACACTCATCAACGTAAAAGAGAGCTTAGCATGATGTTTTACAAGGGAAGCACAACTCCTCCAGGCTTATCCAGATGGCACGAATAGTACTGCAATATCCCTCTGTTATCTCCATGCAGCCTCAGTCAACTCCAAGGAGTCACAGCTGAGGGCAAACCTGGGTTCCCCCTGTTCAGGAAAGTGAAGTAAAAACCTTGCTGGATCCAAGCACGCTGGCACCAACTGTGTTGCCTAAAGTAAATAAGCTCTTTAGCCCCTGTCCTTGTCCCCAGATGCCTTGGGGGGGGGGGAGGAAAGAATTAAAAAAATAGAAAAAGAAGTAAGAAAGAAAATAAAATAAAATCCTCTTGTTACCCTCTCAACATAATGGGCAACGTCACAAAATGGAAACCAAACCAAAACAAAATATGAACTGTGTATTGTGGAGAAGCAGCAAAAAAGTGGTGCGTTTTGGATACAGGGCTTAGTTTGTTTCTGAAGTTTACTACCCAGGGGTTTTGAAACAACACAGCTTCTGAAAGCACAGCCTTCATTAGAGCAGGAAAACACAACTTAAACGGCCAGGCAGAAAATGGCTGAATTAAGCTCTTTTTTCCCTCTCTTTAGTGGTAGTGATTCTCAAAGGATTAAAAGTAGGTTAGGCGAATAATAAACCAGCTATGTTTCTAGTGTCTACCTGACAACAGCTTTTGTGGAAGTGAATAATTACATGAAAATCACTTCCTTTCCACCTCTCTTTGGGATCTCTGTGGGTTGCTAGGCAGTCTCTCTCCTACCTTCTGCTAATGTCACTTACAGACGGGATGAATACAGTAAATTCATTATGAGAATGGTAAGCTAAGGGGGAGAAGGACCTAAATACTTGAAGGTTTGTTTATTCATTGCTGCCTTTGGAGACCAACACTATAGCTCAGATTACTTTACACATATTTAAATGCTAATTTTCCAAGGCATAATTGTTAGCCAAGTTCCACCCTGTTCAAATGGAACGGGACCTTCCTCAATACAGGAGCCACACTAGTAGTATGTTTCTGTGTTGCCAGCCAATGTTGAAAGTCAGGTGCTGGAGCAAGGCATACTGAGGTTCCTTCTGGGACTTGGAGAAAGAATTCTTTCACTCGCTCTGACTGCTTTTCACAACTGAAATAATGTTTGTTAGGAGACCGGTTCACTTTCCTGAACTCCTTAACCCGAAACTTGGGAGATACCTTGATTGCTCTGGCATGATTCCAAGCCACAAAGTACTGTTGTACTTCCCTAACATTCCAACTTTGCCAAAGGAAAAATGCCATCTACAGTGGTATTTATGGGCCCAAGAGTTTCTCTGAACTATATTTATGACAAAACTTTCGAGTCTGCATTTACAGCCAATAGTTACAACAGTTGCCTAGAATAAAGAGAGTAAGGAGAAAGTTGTCTCATAATATAGAATTTTCTCTGGAAGTATATACAAGTTTTCCATTACTGAAGTAATGGAGCGTAATAAAGTTCTGGAGCATAAGGTAAGGAGAGGGCTGACAGGATAAGATACACAAAACATTCAAGAGATATTACTCATCTAGAAACATTTATGTCCCTATGATGAACATGATTTCTAGGGGGAAAAAAAGTCACTGAGTAGCTGAAACAGTTCTTTTGTGTCTGTGTGATAAGAAATTAAAATGGTCCTCACTAGTAGCTTCACTGGTAGCTTAAATCTTGGAATCTGGCAAGTGAGAAAACTTTAAAAAAGGTATTGATGAGAGGCAAAAATATCATTAAGTCCCAATATCTTGGGTGCAACATCTGTTTTTTCACTGACTCATTCCCTGTCACTGCACACCAAGTGTACATGGAGTTTATGTCAGCAACAAAGCCTGCTTGTATTGACAGCTCTTGCTGAGTGAAAACTGTCCAGCATCCTGGGAAGATGAAGCCATTGACTGCTGGAGCATCTACATGCTCCAGCTGTGCTGTACAGCTCTCTTGCAGCATGCCTCAAAAGCATCAAGAGTTTTGCCTTCTTGTACACTGACACTACACAAAGCTTCAGGTATCTGGAAATAAGTTAAATCGTTTTCTCTAAGCATGAGGTGAAAAAGCACCAAAAAATAGCCACTGCCTTTTGTTGTCTTTTCAATAGTGTGTTTTCTGTCTCCTAGAGACAATAAGCTTTACCAGGACTTTTTGGGGGGTGTTTGGGAGTTGGGGCATGCTTAGTGTAATTTCTATGCATGATAAAGAGAGATGTGAATGTGCAGGTCACTAATTCTAAACTGAGGGTGTTGATGAGTGTTCCTCTTTACTAAAACACTAGCTTTCACATACACTAGCTTCCACATACACTACATGGACAGTCAGAGGAGTTTCAGAGTATTCACACTGCCTTGCATTGAGGGATTGACGAGAGAGGGCATCCTGACTGATTTCCAGAGTATTCTGAATCCAAGCTGAGGTGTTTTTAAGGTCCTTTTCTCTTCAAATATTCAGTTAACACAAAACTTGCCAGAAAATAGGGCTCTGGGGTTGGTTTGGGGTTTAGGTTTTCAGGGGGAGGGAGAGGCAGGAGTTTCAGCAAGTTTAGTAGGGCTCCATATCCTCTCATTTTGAGAACACCTAACTGCTATTACAGAGCTGCTTGACTGCAGGATCAGTGATAAAACAAATCCTTATCTGACAGCTTTTTTGTTGACTGCTGTTTCTTCTTAAGATTCTCATTCAGCATCCTTGAAGCCTGAGGAACAGCGCAGATATTAAGCATACTATGTAGCCCTGATTGCAAATACTTTAAAAAAGGGTGAACGTTCTTGTCCTGAATTATTATCCAAAGAATACACTTCATTTAGAAATAAACTATACTTATGGTAAATAACATTAGGTTAAATGTTATTTAATCTAACTTCATTAAAATGACTAATTCTCAAGAATTCTTCTTGAGCAATCTTCCTAGGAATGCTTATCTTTGAAACTGCACTTTTAACAAAGTATCTAAAAAGAACAGTTTGAAACAGAAGAAAATACACTTACAGAAGCATGACAATTATTTGACCTTAATTCTTCCTTTTACTGAAAACAGCTTAACCCTGACACTAAAGGGGATTTCCATTCATTTCAGCAATTTAGACACTGTCCAAGTGCCCAATGATGAATGCTAAAATGAGACACCAACCCTTACTGAAGCAAAGTTTGACCGAGAAGTAGAATGCTGTGTACTGCATATGTGATGTTACTTAAACAGTTGTCACTGCAAAATGTTGATCCAGAGGTTTCAAATGTATTGGAGTAACTTAGTGACATGTGTTATTCATAAGTAGTAATAACTGGAACACATATTAAACATTAGTAAAAACAACTGACATAGTCATATTGAATTGCATATGAACCACTCTTAAAATAGAGGCCAGATATCTTGAAAGAAGCATTTCCTCATTCTTGGATACTGTACTAACTAACCAAAAGCCTTTTGGTGCATGTAAGCCTGCAGCTCAGAGACAGACAGACTGTAAAATCAGGCAGAAGTGGAACTCCCGTGGTACTTGAGACCATGGCAGTAGCATACCTGTGATCTGTTCCGTTTGCAGTGCTTATACACCCACAGTTCCACAGTGAGGTCATGCAAAACCACAGAATCCCAGCCTGGTTTGTGCTGGAAGGCACCTTAAAGCCCATCCAGTCCCAAACCCCTGCCACGGGCAGGGACACCTTCCACGGGCAGGGACACCTTCCACTAAAGCAGGTTGCTCCAAGCCCCTGGCTTTGACCACCCCTAAGTTCTAGATTCAAACATGAAGGAATGTGAATGCTCAGATTCACAGAGCAATACTGCACTGATTTTTAATTAGTTTCTGAAAAGATCTCCCCTTTAAAATGTTCATTATATCTTTGCTCACTTCAGAAATCACTTTCATGATACTAAAGATTTTCCTGACTGCAAACATCTTGCAGAAGGAACTCTTAACAGCGCTATTTAGGTATTAGGACAATTGCAGTAAATATGGTAAACCAAGCATATACAGAGATTCTATCCTCATATACACTGTTGCAGACAGAGGAATCCCCTGTTTCAGTCACTGCGCTATCTGGTCTGAGGACATGGTTGATTTGCAGATCTGAAAGACCAACACTTAGTGTGTAATGCATAGCCAATGTCTTCATTCTGCCTTAACATAGGCACACAAAGATCTCATTGCCTCCTGATGAAAAGAACTGTGCCTGACTGGAGAGGCTGTGTCAAGGGATATATGAAAGTGACCTGGTTCTATGTACCAATACTATAATCTTTCCCAGGTTGCATTCTGCAATGAGATCCAACAACTCTGCTTTCTTCCTTAGAGTGGGGTGTGCAGAGATTGCCAGGCACTTAGCAGTCAGAGTGGAAACAGCTCTCTTAATTGCTCTCCATTTATACATGGTTTTGTCTTGCTTGCTTCTTGTTGCATTTTCTACAGTAGCAACACCAGCTGTTCGGGACAACCAATGCACTACACATTTGATTCACTTTCTCAGATTAGATGGGATTACATTACTGCCTTCCTCCAACTGTGCTGGGAAAGATGACATTGAATCTCAGAAATCTTTTTTCAGGCTGTAGTTTCTACTCATAGAAACTCTTCATCAGTGACTACAGTCAGCAGGTGATTGTGTTGAAAATGATCTGTCTCTATTGACTCTTCCTGGAAAGCAGAGAGTAGCAATCATAAAAGCACAGCTTCCTAATCCCCAGCATTGCCTTTCTTCAGCCACTGCCAGAAACATAAAAGCCCAAAGACAAATGAGGCAGAAGTCTGCAGTGTTGACTTGCCCAGAGGTGAAGAACGTATTTCCCCTTCTCAACTACCCTTGCGCAGTACTGTGGGTGGGCACCTTAACATTGGATTCTGGCTCAGCTGCTGGAATTGTGCCACTGGCAGCTGCACTTCCAAAATTAAGAAACCAATCAATTTTCTGTAGCATTACCAGCACAGAATTCATCTCTGCTTCCAGAGCCTGTTCCCTCTGCCCCTTCTGTTCCTTCTATACTTGGCATTCAAAACATGAAAGAAGCTGATGGTGATGCTTAGAAACCCCAGAACCAACTCCAGTCAAGAGAGGTTATTGCTCCTTGTCTTGGTTTATCCCCAGCCCAACTAAGTCTCAGGCAGCCTCTAGCTCACTGTCCTCACTGCTCTGGTAGTATGGGAGAATTGGGAAAAAAGGTAAAATCCCGTGGGTTAAGATAAAAACAGCTTAATAAGTGAAATAAAGGGAAATATAATAATAATAACAACAAAACTAATAATAATGAAAGGAAATCAAGAGAGAGAGGAACAAGCCCCAAGACAGACAAGTGATGCACAGCACAGTATCTCTCCACCCACTGACCAATGCCCAGCCCGTCCCTGAGCAGTGATCACCACCCCTGGCCACCCCCCAGTGTCTATACTGAGCCTGTGGTCTGGAATACCCCTCTGGCCAGTTCATGTCACTGCCCTGGCTCTGCTCCCTCCTGGCTCCTTGTGCCCGTCCTCACTGGCAAAGTCTGAGACACTGAAGAGTCCTTGGCTAGGGTCAGCTTTGCTGAGCAACAACTCAAACATCAGTGTGTT
Organism: Nestor notabilis; assembly: GCF_000696875.1. NCBI lineage: Eukaryota > Metazoa > Chordata > Aves > Psittaciformes > Psittacidae > Nestor > Nestor notabilis. Next base: position 63,057 of record NW_009931361.1, on the reverse strand, counting down.
ATCAACTCTATTCTCAGACTAAATCTAAGCCACAGCATTGTACCAGCTACTAGGAAGAAAATTAACTCTATCCTAGCCGAAACTAGGACATTCCTACCTTTTTTTGGAAGTGATCAGTCCCCATGTGGTTGCAGGTGATGTAAGCCTATTCTGATTTTCAAACACATTTTGGAAAAATCTGTCACCAAAAGCTCTTTGGGAAACCAAGCATCTGTGGTTTAAGAAAGAAAGTAATTGCTGGAAAAAAAACTGATGAGAAAATAGGAAACACCAGATCAAAGCAAAGGAATAATTTTACAGTGGAGGGAGGTCACCCATGGAATATTACAACCAGCAACCTGTGCCTTTGCTGTTCAGTTTCTTCTCAAGTCACTGAGAAAAAAGGGTGACACAAAGCTGGTCAGACTAGCAAAGGTGATTATTAAAAAACAATTACATCCATACAGAGTAGGGGACAACCTGCTGGAAGGTGCTGACCACAAGTCCACAGTGTGCCCTTGGGGCAAAGAAAACCAACAGTGTCCTGGGCTAAGCACGAGAAAGAGCGTTACCAGCATGTTCAGGGAGGTGGGTGATCCTTTTTCTCTGCCAAGCACTGTTGAGACAGGTCTATGTTGCTGTGTCCAGTGCTGGGGTCCAGTTCACACGTGACATAGACTTCGAGTAAGTCCAGTGAAGGACTACAGATATGATTAAAGGGACTGTTGCATCTAACATGCGAGGAGTAATTGAGAGAGCTGGGACTGCTCAGGCTTGAGATGACTCTTGGGATTGTAACAACATGTTACAAGAGAGGGAACCAGTGCCTTCTCAGTGGTGCCTGATAGCACAAGAGACAAACTGGAACACAGGAAATCCCACTGAAACGTAATAAAACCCTTTTATTGTGAGAGTGGGCAAACACTGGAACAGATTGGCCACAGAGATCTCATGGAGTCACCACCCTTGGAGATGCTGGACATGGTCTTTGGTGGACTTGGCAGTGTTGGGTTTACAGTTAGAATAAATGATCTTAAATGTCTTTTCCAACCTAAATGATTCTATGTTTCTATGATCCTGAGCTTAGGGAAGCGAAGTTGGACTAGATCTCGTAGGGTGCCTGCTAGCCTCAACTACACCATGATTTGGTAGGAGAACAGATTGAGTGGCCGAGGACTTCTTCAGCCGAGGAAAGATATCAGTGCAGTTTAACAAGTCATGAATGAGAAATGAAGTAAGAGTAAGAATACGTTGTTCACTGTTACTTCCAGTGCAAGAACTTTCGAATAACCAGATGAATTTTCTAGGAATCCAGTTCCAAAGGAATGAAAGGATGTAGCTCCTCCTGATACAGTTCTCAGACCTGTGAATGTTGTTGCCAAGAGATGTTGGGGATACTGAAGGTCTTCATGGGCTCTAAAGGAGATCAGAAAACTACATGGAAGGGAAATCCAGTACGGGTTTCTGAACATAAAGAGCCACGCAGACCTCAGGAACTCACCAGAGCTGAAAATACCTGGCCACCCAAAGAGTTCAAAGGGCAAATATCATATATTTCCCTAGGGATCCTCTTAGAACCATTGCAGAAGACAGCATACTGGGTACATCAACTTATTTCAAGGAAAGCTTTTATGTAAAGGATCATCTTCTATACTTTCAAGCAAGTAACATAGTTCAATGCTTACTTTAATGCTCACTGTTCTGCAGAAGAAATTACCATGGTGAGCTGACTGTCCATTCCACAAACTAACATTAAGTAATTGTTTTCTCACATCCATTTCTATAATTCTCTTAAACTCTCACCTGATAATGCCAGTACTCAAACAAGGACTGTTATGTTTCCATGCCTATACAACTTCAGGCACAACTTCCCCCACCAATCCATGCACAAGGTAATGAAAAAGATGAATAATTGCTATCAAAGGACTAAAGATATAAATTAAACTGTGAATCTGTAGCAGTCAGCCACTAACGTGTTGTATTTCCATTCAAATAAGCATATTCAAATAAATTCTGACTAGCTGGCATATATTTAATCTTATTTTATAGTAGGGACACAGGAGACTGTACCTGGAGGGTGGACACCCCGGGACAGGGAACTTGCCAGTAGAAGCTGGATGGAAATCCTCCAGCAGAAACAAGCTGGAACCACAGGTTATATCTGGACTTATGTGTTTAACAGTTCACAACTGACCTATCCATAATTAATGGAATTAATTTATACTTTCGGCCTCCCACAGCCTCCAGCAGTGAGTTCCACCATTTAGTTCTTCATTGTGTGAAATAACAAATTCTTTTGTATTTCTCGAAGCTGACTACATCTCCATTTTTATAGCCTTTTGCCAAACCCAAGGCAGGGTTCCAGCAGGACCTCCTGAGTTACTGGCTGAGCGCCACACAAACAGGGAATGGTGCCTTGGCTGCAGAACCATGAGGGCTCTGCTCCAGTTTCAGGTCTGACAGTGTGTAAAAGGTTTTTGGTTTGGGTTTCTTTTGCCTTTTCACAAAAAAAACCCACTAGTGACTGCTGGCTATGCACTGCCCTATAGAGCTACCTCTGCTAGTTACAGAGCAGATCAGTATCCTAAGGAACATCACAGAAACCCATACGGTTCTCTGAAAAGCTACTCTAACTACTTGTCTACAATAGCACCAAATCTGCAGTCCAGCATCCAGCTGGTATCCACTGAGTATCTCTACTGCAGTTCCTTTATTTTAAAGATATTTATTGCCTACAGACCAAAAGGAAAATTTTTTAAAACATTCTTCACTTTAACAAGAATGTCTCTAGAAAATCCCTCAACCGAAACCAGTATTTAATAAACCAAAGAAAGGTGCCAAGTGACAACGTATTACCTATGATTCTGTTACACAATTACATGGTTAAATGCAGACAGCATTGATTTCACACTGCCCACGTAATAATCCAAATAGTGCCCTTCACAACCACAGTCAAACCTGAATGCTGAGGCAGAATAAAGAATAAAGGCACAATTTAAAGTTAATTATATTTTGCAAATAGCAATGTCAAAACAGAGAGAACTGAAATCTTGTGCAACATACTTCTTCAGGTATTGATACTGACAATATAGGTCAACAATCCAAAGTGACAGACAAGAAAGTATATTATTATAATTTATTCTTATTTTAGTCACTCAACAAAGCTACAGATATGGATAATTCCATCCTAACTCAGCAAAAATTGCCCAGGAAAACTAAGAAAAGACATATAGTTAATCTAGAGCATTAAGCACTTCACTAAAACATCTTAAATCCTCTTTTCATTTGAGAACTGTCATTTTCTGTTTAATATGATTTAAGACAACAGAATAGAAAGGATTCAAATTACTAGCAAGACAGTCAAACACAACTATTATTTTGCTTCAGCTCCTTCTGTGCAGAGGATACATACTGGGATAAAAACACAGAACAGAGGTATGGCTACATTCAATCAGTGCAAAGGTAGCCAGCCCACTGTCTTTTAATTACTGCCCAAACCAGATGCTCAGGGAAAGACTACAGCAAACATTTCCCAACCCAGTAAATTTCAATTTTATTCTAGTTGATTAAACTGTATCGAAGCATTATATGATTTTACATGTTCAAATGACTTGAGTACAAGGCAATGGAAATGCTCTCCAAAGGGGCTTTCCACTGTCCTCACAAGAAGCCTGCGAGACCCTTACCCCTGCCACAGACACAGGTAACCAACAGGCTTCACACCACATCACTCTGATCCAGGAGTTCTCAGAGAAACTCCCAGGGCTAGAGCATTTTGGCCCTTGCCTTTGGTACAGCCTTGGTGTTTGGTGCCTTACTTGGTGTCATTTTGTGCAATCACATTCCAACTACGAACAGTTATTTTTATCCATC
>NW_009931361.1:35123-59191 GCF_000696875.1 Nestor notabilis | reverse complement strand
GAATGCGTCCAGGCTACACAGAACTGTCTATGAGAGCCCAAGGAAGCACATGGAAATGAAAAGCCAATAAATGTCTTTAAGCAACAATTAAGTCTAAACGAATGTGCCCCCACTGTGTACAGCAAAGCCAAATGAGTTGAAACAAAAAGCTACATATTACTTCTCTTACTCAGTCAAAACAGAACAGCAATTCTAGGAGCAAAAGTAAGAATCCATTCAGATTACCTCACAGCTAAACCTTCAGAATATCAATTCTGTGGCAGCAATGCCCAGTAGTGAAGTGTTTACGAATATTGAGCAGTACAGTTTCCTCCTCAAGGAGTGTATGACACAAACCCAGATATATTTATTCACTGCAGTCTCGATGGATCCATATTCACAAGTAGAAACTCTGCTTCCTCATCCTGTAATCTCTCCCTCCTTGTATTTCACCAAAGATTAAGTACTGAGCAAGGAATAGCCATTAACTAAGGCATTTTACAGAATCTTGGAATAACAAACTTAAGCTTTAAATTAATTTTTCCCCATACTCTTGATTTGCATGCAAGTCAGAAGCCTCCAATCCTGAATGTGATGGCCAGATAGAGGTGGGCAGTCTTGTAGCATCTGCAACAGCAGGCAAGCACTGCCATCACGGGTGTGCAACCAAGACTCCCAGGAAGGAATGTGGTCTGGTATGTAAGAGTAGGTAGACAAACCATTGAACTTGTTCTGTGGACTTGGACCAACCTGATTCTGTGGATGAAGCAGCATGGCCACAGCTCTGCAACTGGCAAGGTACCATCACATTGCTGCAAAGATGGTAACATGGTAAATACCATCTATGTGTCCCAGAGTTAATTACTGGTGAATGGTATCTGGAATTTGCTTGGAACCAGACCAAGAGGCTGGCACCTACCCAAGGCTATGTGCCAAGAGATTCCTCTAGCAAGCTTAGAACAACAATTTACCCAATTATCTCACATCTGAAGACTTTAAATTTTTTATTATTTTTTTTTTTTAAGGAGCATTTTGGGTTTTCTGGGTGTTCTCAGTTCCAAGTCATTGAGACTCCACCTGACTGTTTAAAGCAGCTCATATCTCTAAGTAAGGAGCTACTAATGACATTCAGCTCCATAAGCGGCTCAACAGATAGAAAAAGTCAGAATGGGTTCCCTCGATAATCTTTATAAATAAAGGCAAAGTAATAAACCAGACTGGTTTTAAACCTTCAGGCATAAGCTTGTCATCTCTTCCCTGTGACGGATTTGTCTTGGAGAAGTTAATTTTGGAAACAAACTGATATGCTAGGTTTACTTAAAATGCTTATCTGAAACATTCAAAGAGCTGATGTGCTGGTAGGTGTTTTTCCTAATACCCAGCTAGGAACATGGACTGATGTATAGGTCGTTCCAGCCCACAAACATCTTTGATGCTGTGTCTTTGCCTCAGAATCACTTCTCGCATGTTCCCCTCCGTGTGAAGGACGATTTGCTTCTGTCTGATACCTCCAATCTACAATACTCAGTGCAATAGGATGGAAAAAGGACAAAAAGGGATTGTGGTTTTGTTTACTTCTTCCTCTTTCCCGCTTGCTGACAACTCGTGCAGCCATGTGTTCTTCAACTCTTTTTGATAATAAGCATTCAGTTCTTACTTCTATTTGCACCTATGACTGCAGTAGTAAAGTAAAATTTAAGTAAAGTTAAATTAACTAAAGTAAAAATTTAAGCCAGTAGACCAAACAAACACATCTCTTGGACCTAAAGAGAGTGCACTATTAATGTTTTACTATTTGGAGATGTGTTTGACAGATTGAGTTAGCAACTGACTTGTTCAGTGACAATACATTTTTATGACCTAAACTACTTACACATCTGCAGGTAAATGGACTTACAAAAATACATTTATCAGTGCTATACCAGTACTTAAAATCATTGCCTGGGTAGTCTCAAAATACCCAGGACAGTAAATTAGCCCCAATGTTATTTACCTCTGCCTCATTCACTGGAGCTGAGGTACCTGTGTCTGCTCTGGCTGAAAGACTGTGCTCATTCCAGGTGCCCTACACTGTTAGTTCAAAAAGGCATTTACAGGACTGATGCAAATAGTGAGTGACTGAACTACACTTCCAACACAACTTCCTCTCTCCACTGATGAAAGAGGCAGCCATCCACAAAGTTGGAACCTTGCTTACACATGCCAGTTATATATGTAATGTTGAATAAGATGACCCCAGACCACCCTACCTACTTTACTGTGAAGTTCAAGATACAGAACAGATCATTTTAGTTTGTGATTTCAAATTATGCACTGCATTTTCTGCCTTCCTGCGTAAGATAGAAGCTCACTGAGGGCTAGTGCCCCAACTGTATTTTCTATCTATGTTCCACCTTCATGGATGGATAAACAAGTTCCTTTAGACCTCCAGGCTGGGAAAGTACCAGTTTTCACTATACCTTTTTGTGAGCATCCCTCAGAGTCACTACATTGCTTATCATTTTACACTGAGGATTTAGAGTATCTGAAAAGAAGGGGTTGTTTTTGGAGTGGCAGGAACTCTATACCCAACTGGCAAATTCTAGTAAACAAGCCACTCAAGCTTCACTCAAATTCTCTATAAGCCTAGTCCTTTTTAAAGAGAGCTGGGCAATGAAAAACCTTCCATTTACACCACGGAGCTGGCAGAAACTTAAAGTAAAACCAAGTTCAGGATGGAAAAAGCACTAGAATCAGAAACAAAAATGCCGTTTAGGAATTGTATTCAGAGCCTACAATTCTTGACACTAAGGGGGCTACTGAAAATATTAACATAGGGCAAATGTTTAATTTCACAGATTCAGTTTAATTTACATTATTTGTAAGATTGTGTCAAACAATCAAAGTGTTTGGTCAAAAATGGAAAGGTTATTTTGGAAGTCAAATGTTGGTTTTCTCATTTTCTGCTTAAATGAAGCATTTGATTTTTGATTCCTAAACAAAAGTTTGTTTCAAAATGTAATAATAATAGTAAAAAGAATGAAGGAAAACACCTCTTTAAAATAAAAACACTTTTTAAAGTGCTGGTCTTCTTGAAATGTTTTGTATTTGTTCTGCTAAAATATCAATATGTGAACACAGAACTGAGGTGCAAATTCACCTGGAAACCAGGTTCTGCCTCTCATTCTTTCCAAATCCAGCCGCACACTCTTGATTCAGACATTCTCTGACAGTTCACATGAGCTGACAATAAGTAACGAGATGAAAGATTGGTGAATCCAGATCCCAAACTGCACCAACATCTGATCATTTCCTGCCAAGTCTGTAATAAGTTTACTCAATGCACTTTCTGGCCTCTTCTCTTTGTGATTCTTTCTTTCCTCATCCTTATTTACAGTCCTAAATTGAAGCAGAAGTGTTCGGTTGGCACTCATGTAACAAAACACGTGATACTGCCTCTGTTGTATGATGGCATAGAAAGATCTTGCAGCCATGATTCTGATGCAAATGGTCACAGAATGCTCAGTTCATCTGAGCCTCAGTGTTTAAAGTAGCTGTCTATAAACATCCATATGGGAAAATATGTTAACGTATAGAAATCTAAGACTGTGAACACAGTTAAGTAAGATATCTTCAAAAATATTAATGATCTTTACAGGAATTCCTGTACTACAGAATTTTCTGGAATTTTACATTAACGCAGGAATAAATTTATGTCATAAGAGACTCTCATTCCAGAGAAAAGAATATGAACTGTATCCCTAAGTCATGTAATGCACCACAGCAGAATCTGAAGTTATGAAATCCTGTTGACTATCTCATCCTATTATTCATCTTCACAGGCAATTCTGATGATGTAACTTTAGCATGTATATATGTGTTTGTGTCTATAAACATACTGTGAAGCATAAGGAAAAAACAACTATGCAGTGCTAGGTAAAGCAGTCAACAACCAATCCAGCTTCAACTGCCTAAACAGAAACTATACTAATATAGTGGAGTTTTTCTACCCATAAGGAAGTAATAGGCAACAACTGACCATCGTCATTCAGAGTAGAGAGCATCAGAAAGCCATGGCTGTCGATACACATCTCTCTTGCTCTCCTGGATGTGGATTCTTGCTGTGAGCTGCCTGGCAGCTGGTGACAGTTCATGATGGGGCAGACAGCTTGTTTTCCCACATGCGTTAGGGCAGTGTGCCAGCAACTGTCATCAGTCACCTCCCACCTTCTCCTCCCAGCTTTCCTCTCCTTGCTTTCTATCACCTTTTTCTCCTTTGCCCACACTGCCCTTGCAAATAAAGTACACACCTACACACAGGTGTCATTCAAACTATATGCTAGCAGATACGAAAGGCACGGTAGGGAGAGGGGAGGGCAGAGTAAGGCACATGTAGTTGTAAGATACCTACATAACCCATAGCTCTCTTATACCACCCCGGAGGAAGGCACGTTTTCTGTTCCCTTCTGCCTCCTCATTTTGAATTTCTGTTAGTTCAGAGAATGCCTTAATGGGAGAACTTCAGTACCAACCTCCTCTAGGCTGCTTCTGAGGGAAAAACAAGTGAGCACCCAACTCCCTTCACTAAAAACCTGAGGCAGAGAGTACTCCAGGCTGACAGCGAGCCCCTGTGCAAAGCACCTCTCCAGTGGAAGAGCTGGGGTGTACACAAGGCACTTCAGCCATTCCTACTTTTCTGCACGTTTGCCCAGCCTGCATTTTTCTTGGATTCTTTCAAGAATTCAACTGTTATTCCAGTTCTAGGATGGAAATAAAAGGAGTTCCAGAAATGTCTGGGGGCTTAGAAAGCTTTTTTTCTATATATACAGGTCTTTAATGAATAATCTTTGGGAACATTGGTTTTTAAACAGTAAATAACCGATTTTCTGCACATCATTGCACCAGTGTAGCAAAGTTCTCTTTTTCTTTTTTCCTGTTATTCCCTTGGAATAACAGGATTAACAAGAATCCTGTTAGCAATTCTTAAAATAACTATGTATTTTCAGTGCCTGTATTTATATGGCATCATATACCCACTTGTGACTGTCACAGAACTAGCATGGAATATTTATTTGCTTCGCTTACTATCCTCACTGTGCATGAGGTCCCTGATTATTATTCCCATATATCACTTCATATTTTTTGTAACCATTTTTAATGTCATCTGAAAGTAGTGAATTTTTAACAGCAGCTTTTCTCTTGCTTGTAGACTTGACTACTGGAGCAGCTGCCAGGCTGGAGTCATGGATAGTATTCACAATTCCTTAAGTGTTCCTGGGAATGTTAATCAGTTTATGCACAAAAAGGCTTTTCAAGTTTACCTAGTACTTCTTTCCAGGTGCCATCATTGTCAACAGTGAAAAATCTCTCCCTGTTATGTCAACACACTGAGCTAATGTGTGGATCCTGTCTCCCTCCAGTGGCATATCACATTAGCCATAAAGTCTAATATTAAAGTGCAGTTAGAGATTCCCTGAAACTCTGTCTCTCTAATGATGTCTCTCCATTGATGAGGTTGCTAAGGGGTTGCAGGGGCAGCTGGAAGAGATTTCATGTGGCCTGGAAGCCCCAGGGAAATTACAAAATGATTCTTTCAACAAGTCTCTTCTAACTGCCAAAATCTGCTGTTGCCTGCTCAGCTTGTGTAGCAATAGCAGGAAACATAAGGAAAAACCATGGGGAGAAGCAAACGATTTGTTCAGGGCTTGAAATAAATCTCCAAAGCAATAACTGCACTTCTAAAGGCACGTTTGCTCATAAAAGTTAACAGTCACAGTGTTATGCCACTGAAAATAACAGAGTTGTATATTGAAGCATGAAAAGGTATGTCACCTTCTCCCACAGACACCAGTAGTTTTGCAATGATGTATTCAATTTAGGTCATGCCTTTCCCACAGCATACTTAAATATACCTCAAATCTTGGCACAATGTAGTGACCTGTGCAGTGAACAACTCCTGAGCTGTTCCATGCATTGCAGAGGGGAGATTTTTGTCATAGCAGAAGACCCTGAATGGTTTCAGCCTTTTGAGGTGTATCTGCCCAGTCACTGGAGTGCACATTCACCGTGAGAGAACAGGGGGTGTTCCTTCAAGCAGGGAAACGAAATTCTCATTTTGAGCAGGGAAAATGCAATGTGCTCCCTGACTTGCCTTCAGTCTTTGCAGAAATGGGAATAGCACCCATCCCAGGAGCTTTGTTAAACACCTCTGCCCTTTCAGCAAGAACATGGCATTACAGCAATGTGTTGGTCCTCCTATTCTTTGAGGCCATTTAAACAATTTGTAATGCAAAAGCTGTAGTGCGTAGTAAAAGGAAATAGTTCCTCGTTGTGGAGACTGTAAACTGCATTACAGGGCAAAATGTTTCTAAACATCATAGCAGTCTATATCCTGCCCTTACATTACCATTTAAAAACCCACTAATCTGTAATTGCAAACAGCAGACTTTAAAAATAAATTCTTTTTCAAGTTTAAACTTTAAAAGTTTGAGTAGTGATTGGTACTGAGCAGCAACATGAGAGCCCCACAGTCACCAGCAGGGCTGTTTTCCTCTCATAGAAAGGACAGTTTGAAATCTAGTTTCTGTATCAAATGGACAAAGACCAATAGTTCAAAGATACATGTGTAGAGTCAGAGTTGTAGTTCTATAGATAGCAAATCCAGGTCAGGATTTTCAGACCTGTGGCCCTTGTATGTGTTTCTGGCACTTCACTTATTTAAATGTACTGTAGCTCATATATGTGTGCATCACAATCGCCTGGTTCAGAAAGCAAACACTTCATGAAGCAAACAATGCAGAGAATGGGAGGAAACTGGTAGGGAAAAGAAGAGTAAATTCCGTAACTGTTAACAGAACTGGACATCTCATTACTACTTTTTCCCTGTTAATTCTTTTTAAGAAATGGCTGTCCAAATTCTTCTATAAACCAGTCAAAACTGCAGAAAATTGCTGAAGGTGTTAATAGACTTAGTGGTATGAAAAGGCTAGTGAGATTTAGGACACACGACCTGCCTCTGAACCCCTTCTCCAAGCACTATGCTTAAAAACCAGGCTTATCACCTAGTACTGGGTATGTCTTAAAGAAGTACATTTCTCATTAGACTGAAGTTTTTCACATTCCAAACAAATAAAACCATCAAAAGATTCTCCAGCAATCAGATGTCATTTCATTGCCAACATAGGAAAATTCCTTTCCATTTTAAGGCTCAATATGCTTAGACTGATATAATACAGCTCTAAAGCCCACCACTTGGGAATCCATACAGTTCCCTTGATTTTCTAAGCATAAAATGAAAGCACCGAAAATGAAAACACGATTTCTTTCAAAGCTAGGAGAGCATTTCTGTTTTCTTCTGCCTTTGAACACAGAGGTTTCCTTCTGCCTCAAGGTGGCAATACAACTGTGATAGCTGCTTGCTTCCAGGGCTGCATGTACCAAAACTGAATCAGTCTAGCTTATTTCTCCTGCTTCTAAGTCATCAGCAGAACAACTCTGCAGTATTACTGAACACTGGAAAGGAAAGGTTATGGGAAGATAAATTCTCAAATATGTTTCCAGTTTGGATTTTCAGAACAGGATTTAAGAAGATACTCTCTCTACACCTCTGCAGTATTCCCGAACATGTCTCATATCTGAATAGTATAACCAGGGTAACTGGTTAGCAATTGCTGACAGATTTGGTGAGAAGCATCTTTTCTTAAAAGTGTAATTTTATGTACATGCTCCAATACATAAAGATGATGTTAAGGAAGGCGTAACTAGCAAAAATAAACTCATGTCAAACTGAAAATTAAGGAATATGTAATGAAAATTTCCCTGTACCTTACAGGTAATTTGCCCTGTTACTCATTTATCATGCTTAACATTCACATGAGAGTGTATCAGAGATAAAGTACAACCTGTATTCCTACAAATGTGTTCTCATAGGATCATTTCAGTTGGAAAAGATCCTTAAGACCCAGCACTGCCGAGTCTGGCACTAAACCATGTCCCCAGGTGCCACATTGACACACGTTTTAAATACCTCCAGGGTCGGCGACTCCACCATTTCCCTGGGCAGCCTGTTCCAGCTCTTCAAAACCCTTTCAGGGAAGAAGCTTCTCTGTGCAATTCAGTTGCAAAACCCAGATTAAGTAAATTTGTTCATGATTTTGGTAAGCACCTACTGCTCCAGGAGTGCAATTCTGACTGTGTTGACTTGTTCACCCCCAGTAACTCAGCCAGTTATTTACATACAAGCATACAATGAGCAGGAGGCAGCATCCACTGCAACAGCAGGGTTTAAATTTACACAGGCATGTTTTCCACATCACTGACTGTAATATTACTCCTTGAGCCACCAAACTAGTACATTTGCTGGTCTGTAATTGATTTAATCTCTTCCATGCACAAATGTTTGGAAAATCCCATTAAGAAGCAGCAAATATTTTCCCCTCAAAAAGAACAGTAAATACCACACACAAACACAATTCCATATTAAGTTACTTAAATCTGTTAAGGGACAACCAGAACCACACTCTAGGTCAGGCTTGCACACAAAAACCGTAAGAATCCTATTTACTTTGCTAAATATTTCTTTTTGTGTGAGCTATAACTCAGGCAAGACTCCATAATTAAGCTCTAACAGCACCTGTATTCTCCAAACTGGGGTAAAGGGACATATTTCAAGCCGATTTAAGCATGAAGGCTCTAGAGGCTTCATTGTTGATGAAACAAAGCATTTCTGAAGCTTAAATATGGTACTCCACTATCATAATGAAAAGTGATTGGTATGAGCTCTACAGATACACAGGACAAAGGATGGCATTTTCAGACCAGGAGGATTCAGTCTGCTGGAGAGATAGAATATAAAAATGAAATAGAGAACACAGCACTTGAAAGCTAAGAGGAACTGAAAAGACAGATGAATAGCTGCTTAGAAAGCTATAACGAACCATGGAATGCAAATTACACAAAGACAAAAGCTTCAAGAACTTCAAACTAAAGCGAGCCTTGAAGAGAAACTTAATTTATTTAACCCACAGTAAACACAGTTGGCACTGTGGTTCAAATACTGCTCTCCTAACACAGACACATTAGCCTCCCTCGAACACTATTTCAACAGACCTCCAGCTGAAGAGGAAAACAACTTCAGCTGGTACACATGCACTGTGCTGTGGTATTGTGGAGCAAACCCAAAGAAACAGGAGTAAAGATGAAAACTGAAAGCACCAATGTCAAGGGTACTTCTGTTGTCCTATACGTGCTTCTTGACAAAGATCTCCAGAACAGATTAAGGAGAGCCTTATGGAATAGGCTTTTTCTGATACAAACATTCATGGGTTTGAACGTTACTAAGCCCTACATTTCTACAGAAGTGGAAAGGTCTCTATATTTATCTTGTTACCATTAAAAGTTGCAATAAAGCTGAACTAATTCCTTTTCACTTCTTTTAACGAACCAAATTCTGCCAAATTCAGTTTTAAACTTCCTCTAAACTTCCTTTATTCCTTGAAGACTGACCAGAAATCCTACCAATAACTCAGAAATCTTTCTTCAAAAATTGATTAGTCTCAACACAATATTTAATTTTCAATGAAACTGCATTTTTTTCAACACAAAAAGCATTCTCTCCAACCATTTCATCACACATACTATGGTTAAATGACACGTAGTAGTGTTCACGATCTCTATACTAGTTTATTCTACTTCAGCTTTTTTCCTACAAAAAAGATGCTTAAAATCCTAAGGCAGAAGTATGGCAATATGTCAGCTAAAGTCTCATTGAAACGCAGAATAAACTGGCTTGTTAAATCATTCCATTAAGCCTTCTGAAAAGACATCCCAGTATCAGCCAAGCTCTATGTGTGGGACAATCAGATACATCCACACGTGCCTTTTAAGGGCTCTGTACTTCACAGACTGCTTAGGCTAATACCATGTGCTTTTGGAATTGTCATGGCAACAGTGTATTTCCTTACAAATGGATCGGTATAGTAAACAGGCATATAAAACCCCCTTGTAGCCTGACAATAATGTTGCTTAAGCTTGCATGCCCTCCCTCAATGACACACAGAAGCAAGGGTGGTGGTGGCATGTGAAAAATCCACACACAAGGCAAAATCCTGTTAACAGGCATCTCGCACAGCACGGGGTGAGTGGAGGGAGCAAGGGCTCGGCAGCAGGGCTGCCTCCTGTTCATACTGGGTCCACAGACTTCATGGGTGGAGGAATCATCACTGTGTAGTACAAGAGTACTCCGTGAGCGCTTGCTGTTAATCAGAAGATGGTTTGGGGCTGAAGGGCCCTTAAAGCTCATCCAGTTCCAACCTCTACCACGGGCAGGGACACCTTCCACTAGAGCAGGTTGCTCCAAGCCCCTGTGTTCAACCTGGCCTTGAACACTGCCAGGTATGGGGCAGCCACAGCTTCTCTGTGCCAGCACCTCAGCACCCTCACAGGGAAGAACTTCTGCCTAAGGTAGTTAAGGCAGTAACTAGTTGTCAGAACCACACAGCAGGATGAAACACTAGTAAAAACTGGGCAAAATAAACAGATTGCCACCTGTGTTCTCAGATAAGCAAATTTCTTGTCTCTGTTAAAATAAGTTAAGACACATTTTCAGTAAGCAGATTAAAACAAGTAACTTGGACAAATACTCCCAAACTTCCTTTCTATTTCTATCTCAGTATCCATCTGATATTGTAACAGCCTTAGGACTAACACTGTATAACATCTTTTACGCTGCCAAACCAGGTAAGTAAAAGGCTGTCTGTAACCTGTCAGGTTTTCTAGGACTTGCCTCCTTGATATCAGACAAATGATATATAATAACTGCTTCACTGTATTCATCTGTCACTGAAAGAAACAAATCAACTTAATCCTCTATTTCCATGTTCAATTCTACTCTGGAAACAATGAAAAAGAGAGTATTCTTGGTTTCAGTACTTTATTCCTCCTTGATTGCATATACAGACTTCAGCTTCAAAGACAACAATCATCTCAATGATTAATCTCACCACTAATTTTGACTGACATTTAGAGCTGGAATGAGCAAAAAACCATAAAATGGCCAAGTCTCAGTTAAATTCATTCCCACTGAACCACTGGCAACCATTTTGCCCCTCAGTGGCAGAAGCAGCAACTGCAGCTGAACACTATGGAAAATGTGATAACCAAGGCACTTTCCTAGTAGAAGGATCATACATTCCAGCACATGTAAGCAGTGATGGCTTTAAAGCCCTAGCCACAATTCCACATCTCTGACAATCAACAACTGTCCAGCAAGCACCTCTATTCAAACTTAAAAATCAAGGAACTCTTGTGCAGTTTTAGCCAGTCAGAGAGGAAAAATAGATAGATGGACCAGGATCCTACCTGTGGGTCAGACAGTCGGGAAAGGTCAGGGTACAAGTAGAATTTTATCCCCTCGGAAGCGCCTGGTAATGTTACTCCACGGATCAGAAGAATCATCAACATGATATAGGGGAAGGTGGCTGTAACATACACAACCTAGCAAGAAAAAACAAACATTAGAAAAATATTTTCTTCCAACTGCAAACAAACCCACCTAATCTCCAGATCCATTTTGCTGTTGGTTAAAAACCAAATCCTTTCTAGCAGAAAAGTGCTTTGGATGCCTTTGTTCATGCAGGTGAATTTTATCCTTCAATCTTCCCTGCTAAATTATGTCCTGTAGGAAAGGTCAACACATTTTCATAGAGAGATTGGGAAGTTCTCCAACCAAGTATATTATTTGCTCTCTCTTGGTGGCAGGGGACCAGATACTAGACTCTAGTGTACCTGAACAGCCTTGCCACCTACTATTTCAAACACAGATACAGAGGAATTGCGTCATAAGAGCAAGTAATTAGTTGCATTCTATATATTGTATAACAACATATGCAAGGAGTTCTCAGTCACCTAATAATTACTAAACTGTCATCTCACAAGACTGCTTTGCATGTCTGTGTTTGAGGAACAAACATTCCAGCAAGCCTAAAGGTTAATGCTCTGTAACATCTATCTCCTTGTGATGTGCTGTAGCACCCTTATCATATAAAGCACCTGCAGGCACACTTTCTGAAGTGCTCAAGCCCAGCAATTTCTGTTTCCTTGTATATGGCCACATTTATTATTTTTTTCCAGAAATCCGTTTGCTCTGTGCGTGGGGAACAACTGAGCTTTTCTGAAAACCTGCATGAAATTACATTTTTCAAAGGAAAAGCTGAGCAGAATTGATCCCATTTTAGGATCACAAACTGAGAACAGTATATAGCCGTAAAAACTTGGAAATTGATTAAATCATAAATTCCATGCTACTATAAGTGTTTCCTTTAAATAATAACATAAATTCTCTACAGTCATTTCCACCTGTGAAAAGTAGGCATAAAATACCCTCATGAGGGGATAGTCTTATACATCTGCCTTGCACAAGTCAAAGTTACTCAACAAGCTGCAAGAATGAGGAAAACCCCTTGGTGAAAAACAAGACCTGTAGACCCCTCAAAAAACAGGCATTTAAAATTCAAAAATTCATTATCTCTTTCATGCCTATGTAAATGAAAGAGACACATCAGAAAATGCACCCATGAAAGGATTCTCAAACACATTTTCATGACTAATGAAATCTGATTTCATGAACTGAAATCTGATTTGCAGGTGGTGCTAAGTATTTAACCCCCAACACGAAATCACTTCGTGCTCAGTTGGTACACTTAGAAGTGGAGGAACTTAAAATCATACGGCAGATCTTCAAACATGTCCAGTTGCCCAAGACATAGACACTTCCCTCTCACTGACCTATATATCTCATATATCTAAAAGTAAGCACTTACAGATCTTTTGGGTGTCTCAGCCCTTTTGAAAACACAAACCATGGTCTTCCCAGGAAAAGGAGATAACCATTATATTCCCATAGGTCTCAGAAGCCTGAACTGGTGAATTCATAGGTCAATAAGCTTTATGCCAGTGGTTACATTTATCATAACTGTTAGTGGAAATGTAAACTGGTATGGCTGGCTGAATTCAAGCAGACCTTGTCTCAAAGAGACTGCTCTCCACATTTCAGTTTCAAATTAAAACAGGTCATCAGTTAATGAGAAGTAAAAAAGAAACATACAGAATGGATATGGTCCTGCTCTAAGCCTTACATTGGGTGGAAAAAATAGAGGAGCCAGCCTCTGGTTTCATGCTTCTGTATTAAATTCCTTGACAACTATTTTTACTACTTCTTTTTAAATCAATAGTTGCTTTTAATAGAGGATAGTCAGCAGACATATACATTTGATGACATAGAAGGCATCGCACCTGAAAAGCTGTTATCACATTAAAGAGAACATTTCCTTGCACCATGCTTCATTAACGCTACTGGCTTGCAGGCTGCTATCTCACACAACCCGCTGCTGCCTTGAAATATTTTGCATCAGTAAACAGATTGCAATCTTGTGCAGGCAGATTTCTTCCCAGGTTCCCTTGGATGCATATCCTCAATCAGCTTCATCAAGGAAGAGCTGAAACCACTCCTCTCTATGCCCAAGAGAGATCACACAGAGGTATCCCTCAAGAGGAGTCTGTAATCCTGCAGCAGCCATTCAGGCTTGTAGAGTTATAATTCAGGGTTTTCTGTTTGCTTTCCACATGCTTTCCACATGCCTTCCACGGCTCGTCCATGCCCGTCATTTAACATTCCTGCAGATACTAGAACCACAACCTCTAGCAGAGTTATAGATCATGAGGGCAGTTGCGCCTCAGCTTTAGAGGAATGAGGACTCTCCTTCCTTTCTGGTTACCATGCAGAAAGATGACAGAAATAGAGCGCAATTGGCTCAGTATTTCTGGCAGTAAATACTAATGCAGATATCCAGAACAACCACAAAAGAGATACCAAGGAAGCCTGTGGGGAAGATACAGCCTTCCCAAGCCAACTGACATTGTTGACAATTTCCCAATGTTGGTGCTCATGCAGGTCAGGAGGCTGCTAGAACTGCAATGCCCCATACTGCAAGACATGTGCACAGTGTGTTCGGAGAAGGGAGAGTGGCCACCCCTTGTAGGTTGAGCCTACAAGGCTCACTTGCAGGCTCACTATGCTGAGCTACTTAATTCCACTGCTTCCAGTGCATCAGTTGCTCATTTTATCATGCTTCTCAAGAGCTCAGGAGGTGAGGGAGGATGGGGCATTTTAGAAATCAAATGCCATTATTGGTATCATCATCACATCTGTAGGCATTAAAAGTTTCCTGAATTGTTTTCTTTTCTTTCAACACATCAAACCTCTCTGAATATAAATGTGCACACAACTGTTTCTAATTACACTGCATCCTGTTTTAATTGACTTTAATTGCTTGGTATGTTAATTTGCATTCCAATGCTCAAAATGCTTTTTTTAAACCCTTGTCAGGGCGATGCCAGTGTTTAAGCA
Organism: Nestor notabilis; assembly: GCF_000696875.1. Classification (NCBI taxonomy): domain Eukaryota; kingdom Metazoa; phylum Chordata; class Aves; order Psittaciformes; family Psittacidae; genus Nestor; species Nestor notabilis. The sequence continues at coordinate 44,829 of NW_009931361.1, read as the reverse complement.
GTTGGAAACAAAATAAAAGTTTCTGGCATGCTAGAATTTGCACCAAGCTCTGCTATTACAATATCATTGAAAGACAAACTTACAGAGATAGTCAGACATATAAGTATGCAGAAAGCCACCTACTGGGACATCGAACAGCTCTTAAGCATACTTAAGTGCTTAGCTGAAAGTACATGAAGTACATGAAGACTCCAAGAACAGATATGTCACTGACTGCCATCAGCTTTAAGTACTGAAGTATTCAAAGTAAATGAAGTCCAAGTATGGGAACTTTAAATATCAAAATCTTAAAAGACTTACGAAGGTGAGTTATAAAGATATTTAGGAATCTATGCAATGGTTTCATGAGTAAGGCACCACAAAGGTGTTGAGAACTGAACTAGCTGCCAGTTTGCATCTTTTCATACTTAAGCATCTTTAAAGTGCAAATACAGTGCATAGTTGAAAGTTGGCTACTGGGACCGTTGAACTTCTTGTCCTAAATGAAAACATTGTTTTCTGAACATTCTGGCCAGATCATGCTGCAGAGGTTCAAGTGAAGGTGACTTGGCTTGTGAGGAAATGTAGGAGAAATACAGGATAAATCTGTTGCAAATAACGAAGAAGCCCTGCATGCAATGAACTGAGCCACAAACTCACAGATTCCTCTGACTACAACTACTACAGATGCCTGATGTTCAGACACTGCCTTACAGCAGCTTTGTAGCAGGATGAGCCATGAATAGGAAGCAGTGAACTTTAATCTTTTACTTGGCCCTTGCTGAGCATGAATTCAATGAACAAAACTTTCTGAGCCTAGGAAGCCAAGGGAATTCTTTCCTGCAAGTTGGGATGTTCAAGCTTGTTTGTGCTATAATCAACCAATTGCACTTCATAAATTGAAGTGTTTAATTTCATTTGATCCTTCAGGAAATGACTGGCTTGCTAATCCCCTCCCCCGAAAGTCCTCTATTGCCCAAACTGAGTTTTAGAAGAGTTATATGGAAAATAAGGCCTGAACCTCTGCTCTGCTTATCATTACCTTGCATTGAGTGTTCCTAGCCTACTGGCTAGCCATTTAGCCTATTTATGCAGTTGACACCAGGGACACCAGTTGACACCAGGGATAACTAGACTGACACCACCACCATCCTTCGTTCAGGAGCGACTGCTGAGCAGTCTTCAGATCTCTGTGGCATCCAAAGTTTGTCTACACTGGACAAAGAAAAACAAATTTTACCCATGCTGCAGTGTGCAGGATCAGCTTGGGAACCAAAATTTCACTACTTGAGTGATGTGCAAGGGAAAAGAGTCATTTTAATCCTGCTTTACAGTGTTGCTGCAGAAAGCCATGTGAGTACAGCTATGGAAATACAGTTATCTTGCCACTCCGGCAGCTCTGGTGGCGGTGTAGGGACATCCAGGTATTGACAATTCGGGGACCGTTTCCATAAGAATTTAAAGATAAAAAGGAAAGAGTTCTCCATGCCACAGTTAACCCAGGCATTCTGACTCCACTAGTCATTTCCCAGTTTCACAAACACTAACTCCCCAACTGTTATAAGCAAATGATAACACAATAGAAGATTTCCTTTTTCAATCACCACGGTAGATTGTGAAATTTTCTGTAGAGCATTGGCTGAAAAAGCCTTTTGCTGCTATAACACTGTAGCATCTACAACTGACAACGGAAAACAGACTTTTTGAACATTAATTGGATTTACGAGAAAAAACTGTATGAAACAGTATAAAGCAATGACAGATGAATCAGAAAAGTATGTCAAAAGGGGGGGAAATTCTAGATCTGTCTACATTTTAAAGCTAAAATTTCATATGCAGGAAAAGAAACTAAACCAAAGCCTCACCAGATGAGTCGATTTGTATGATGTACGATTGAGACGGCAGGAGAGAGAGAGAATCATAGAATCAACTAGGCTGGAAAAGACCTTTAAGACCATCGAACCCAACCGTTACCCCAGGACTGTCAAGTCCACCACTAAACCATGTCACTAAGGGCAAACTGATCCCCTCTCATGATCTCCAGTCACATCCACCTCTCATCTGTCCCTTCATAGTGGCCCACACTTTATAGCTGCTGCCCCTACCCCTCATGGCTACCCCTCAGCTCCCCTCAAGATCCCCTCATGGCCATCCCTTATGGCCCATGGCTGCCCCTCATGGCCCATTCTCACGGCCTATGGCCGCTCCTGCTCTCACCTCATGATCTCCCCTCATGACCACCTCACCTCTCCCCTCACGATCTCCCCTCAACCCTCATGGCCACCCCTGCTCTCCCTTCACAGCCGCCATCTCCCCCTCCCGCCGACTGACATCCCTGACATGCCCCAGCGCTGGTGGGAACCAGTGAAATGGCCGATTTCCTCTTTTCTCTGTGTGTTTTATACATTTTATCCAGCACCGTCTTCAGTTTCTCTCGTTTGTTTATCCACAGAGGAAAATTTGCTCCAGAATCATCTTGTGAGCCATCCTTAAACAGATTGCTCACAAACTGCAGCAGTTCCTCTAAGCTACTAATGAGCTATGTGTGAGTGCAGAGAGTTTCACCTGGTGCAGAGAGAGGTTCAAAAACCAACAGGCAAGAAAATTTAATGAGATTTGAGAGGTAAGAAATAAGAATCAAAGAGGAAAACTTCACTGGGCATGCAAGATGAGCTAGAAAATAGGGGCTGGGAGAGGATGCTTAATGAAGGTATGCAAGAACCTTGCTAAATGCACAGTGATCACAGGAAGCAGGAGATTCTACATAACACAGTAACAAAAAAGAATCAATTCTTCTAATACCGCATCCCACTGAAGTCATTGGCTGGGATGCAGAAAAATCTCTATCAAGCAGAGCTGTGCAAGTCCTTATTTTTATCCTCTTGGTGGTGAATGCAATAAATAAGTAAGTAATAGACTGAGTCAAGCTGAAACAGTTTCCTCTACAATGAAATGAAAACTCAACTGCAATATTCATGTTGAGTCAATATGAACAAATTACATTCTATTCTGTTTCAGTTTGGCATTCTTTTTACTGTATGGGTGGAAGGGAGATCTCTTTCAAACGAAAAATGCTTTAACAAGCCAAAGTCATTATCTAAAAGCTTCATTTCAATATTGAAAAATAGGTGAAAAATGTTTTTTCCCTGGTTTTTTTTTTTAAGCAAGACTTACTCTTTACATTGGGTGTGATTTTATGTTCCCAAATTCCATTTCAGTAACATATTCTGTGTTCATAAAACTGCCTCCCTGTTGTCAGAAGTTCCAAAAGGAGGGTAGGAGAAATGTGGTGGAAGCTTTGACTCAGTGCTGAGGAACCTAGTTCTCTAATAGCCTCCACCAGGCCAATCCAGAATACAGCTAAAACTGGAAAGCAACGAAGTTCCACAGGCAGACAACACGAATGCACTGCAGCACTTCACATCCCTGGCTGAAGCAAGCCAACAATTCACTTAGATGATGAACTATTTCTCCACATAAATATTCCTTAAGCAGCATCAAGTTTTCTAAAGATGCGTTACTTGAAATTATTTCCCAGCTAATTACCACAGCTGGCTTTGTTTCCAGACTGCCCAGCCCCGAGAAGTCCTAGAGCAGTCATTTCTGCTATAATTGCTCTTCAAGTTCGTTGGTCATTTTGACGGCGTGTCCAAGCCTCATATTCAATCACTAAAATGCACTGCCTAGATCAAACGCAAAGCTAGATTTCCACATATTTGGGTAAAAATCCCCTAATTTAACAGATACTGCTACTCCAAAATATTAATTTGTTAGACTACCAAGAGAAATCAAACAGAAATGTTCATAAATATGCCCCAAGAGATTTCAAGACCGAAATCTTGGAACATAGTTGTATGCGCACTGCAGAACTGGTGCACTTCACACTACACCCACAGCAACACTCCAGTTCCCTGGTTATCCCTACTTCCCAACCATGTGTTTGAATACAATGAGAGGCTGCAAAACTCCCCACATTTCCTTCAGAAAGACACCTTGCTATATGAGTAGAAGGGAGATGAATGATGCTGCAGAGACTGCCCAATCCATCCAACCAGGAAACACAGACCAACAAGTTTCTTCTTGGAAGAGAAGTTTCCCTCTGGACAGACATAACCCGTAAAGCCCCATCACGGGGACCAGAACACAGAGAAGGGCCTATGTAACATGGAGAGACTGTTAATTTTATTACATTATTTAAGTCCATTCTGTGAGCACCTGCATTTAAGCACTAAATAATCACAAATGCAGATAACCAGATTCTTTCTTGAACTGACTATATGCATGCACAGCTTAATAATGACCTAATCACTTACAAAGAATCTGCCAACAGCTTCTAAAAAAAGTGGGACTGATCCTAATAGATGGCTTGGATCCTGAAAGTATGTCCGTAAAGCACAGTTCCATGTATTTCAAGAATCCATTCCAGTCTGAACAGACCTTGGTGAAAGCCATGGTAAAATTTGGTTCAGAGTATCACGAGAGGAGACTCAATCTAGATTAAGGCTCATAGGAAAGGATTTGCATGGTTCCTCTAAGTTTACACAGTCTACAAATTAATGCACAGGTCTGCAGTGGGTTTTGGAGGCCCTGCTCTGCAGCGTACAGGAAGATTCACTGGTGAACACACAGTGCTGACCTTGCTGCCCTGCACAGGGGCACAGCCTGAACTAGGGAACTGTGAGACTGTTAGTGACGCTGTTTCACCAATGCCATTACATTGGTTTACTGTGATTAAGAGCCAAAGGAGAAGAGCAGGAAGACTTACTTTCTAGATAAATACCTATAGTAAATACAACTCAGAGAAATCTCAGGAACTCAGTGCAATGACTTGTATCCTCCCAGTGCTGCTGTTCCTCAGTCTCCAAAATCATATTGTCCAAACTCAGTATTCATCCTACACTTACCAACTGCCTGAGTGGCCTAAGAAGAGTTACGTTGATAAAAAAAATAAAGGATGTAACAGTTCTAAACACTACCATGCCTAAGAGCATGCTATCCATTTGTCACATTGTTCATGTGCAGTTAAAACGCTGCCAATGCAAAAATCCTAGCAGTTGTAAAAACATGAGCACTGCCATTTGGCAAGCAGAAACAGCTCTACTAGTCTAAACACAAAAGAAGCAGTCCAATGACAAAATCAGGGCATTATTGCCACTAGTAACTATGGGGTGTGGTGGTGAGGGGTGTTTTTTACCCTGAAGAGGCTGTTGACTTAAATTAACTATTTTATCTTCACCAGCCTCAAACTAGAATGACAAATGAAATACTGGTATCCTATAACTATGAATATCTAAAAGAATAAGGTTGATGTATTATTTTGGTTCACATTCAATGCACACAGAAGACAACCTGTCCTGTGATTATGGGCAAGGAGAGGAGGGATGATAGGGAGGAAGCATACTTCAGCATCTTGGCTAAGCTCATTATTGCAAGCAAAGTGGTTTATGTAGAGCTCCCATCAAATAGGGAATTTGCAGAGCCACAAATATCTCTAAATCAAAGACTGCTGTTTAATCAAGTAAAAGTCGACTTTAGAAATCAATCAGGAAGAATTTTAAATATAAATTAGGACTAATTAATCAACTGAGGGGTTGGGTTGGGTTTTTTTTTTTTCTCATTTGAAAAGGTCTTTAAAAAGTTCAAACTTTTCTGAATCAAAGCTGTTATTTTTCAGAACCTTCCAGGGTTTTCAGACTTCTGCATGCCATCTAGTTTGCCTTTATGCACGACAAGCCAGATACCGATATTTGTTACATATATGCAGAGAAACCTGAATCTTGCTTAAAAAACTTTTAATATGGGGTGACCGGACAGTCCCATTTCTATGAAAATAATTTAAAGCAGTTCAGAATGATCCCATACTGAATTTCCAGTTTGATACTGAGTTTAATCAAGCAGAAACGGGGGACTGATAAGGCACTAAATAAATTTGATTTCTTAGCTGCTCTAGACATGGCTTTCAGCTCTCATTGAAGGCACCAGTCATTAGGGTCTGACATGTTTTAAAAATGCTTAACCTGAAAGCACATAAAGATGCAAGGGCCAGAACAGGGCAGGAGAAGATTTTTCCTGTCACACAAAAATTTGTGAGACCTTAATTCTGCACGGGAACAGACTCAAAACTTTTGACCAACTCATTCCTCTGATCCAGTGAACAATGTATGTCTGTTCGGCCTCTGATTTGGGAAGAACATTAAACCGGGTTTTCCAGAGGAGTGTTGTCCTTATGTAATTACTAGCTCCTCTGAATCACAGATTTTTTGGGCTGGAAGGGGACTAAAAGCTCATCCAGTTCCAACACCCTGCCATGGGCAGGACACCTTCCTACTAGACCATGTTGTCCAAGGCCCTGTCCAGTCTGGCCTTGAACATTGCTAGGAATGGAGCATTCACAACTTCCTTGGACAAATAATGACTAGTTTCAGCGAATCAACATTTTCTGGTGAAATAGAGCTTTACCAGTACAATTCTTATCTCTAGCTTAGATTGCTGCTTGTCCTGCTTGGTTTTCCTCATCTGTCTTTAAATAAACAAACACCACACACACCACTCCCAAATGAATACCACCACTAAGTTAAAAAAAGGTTAACATGCAGTCTGGAAAATGGATACAATGCTATCTACCAAAAGGATTAGTAGGTGAGGTTTCCTAGCTAGGACTCCTCTCCTCCTTCAAGGTAGCCAAGAGGTAAGATTCCAGTCAGCAAAAATGGATATAGCAACCAGAGTAACCTGTCTGTCTGGACTGGGAAGGGGGTAATCAGCACATTAGGCACTGCAGCCAGCATATGAGAAGTCATCAAGTAAATGCATGACTACTTTAGAAATTTTAAAGAATTGCAAACATTAAAACCAGGAAACATCAATACAATAGGAATTAGGAATTTCCCTAGAACTTTGCACCAGAACTAGTCACACATGCACCTCTTTTTGCTACGTACATAGGCTATCAATCTTCCAAGCACGCAAGCAGATATGTTAGTGGCCATCCATAAATAATTTATCAGTCAACTCTTCACAGATTTCTGAAAGTACCGCAGCATTATAGAATCGTGTGCAATAGATGGGGGGAAAAACGTGATTTGTAACTCATACATCTTCTTTCTCTTAATAACCTTTGTTATCGTGAACATGTCATGTATAATTATACTTGTGGATGACCTTTAAAGGTCCCTTCCAACCAAAAAAAACCCACTCTATGATTCTATTGGGAGGTTTTAGGACATTTCTAGGATAATCAGAAAGCTTGTAATTTATTACTGAAAATTGTAAATTATTATTGCAAAAAGGTGTGTGTTTGTCTACAAATTTCTGTCTCCCACTGAAGAATATAGGCCCTTATCACCATGGTGACAGCTGAGCGATGTATTCACCATAAAGCATTTGCAATACTACTTGTGTATTAAGTATAATAATTACAACAGAAATGTGATAAATGGACTTACCACCTAAACTAACAAGTATCCTTATCGTTCAGACCCTCCATGTTTCCATTCCCTATGGCTACTAGATTTATTATAATGCAGTTAGTCACATCTTTATTTTACTTAAAAGCTTACTGCACTGTAACTTCCCTACTAAGCAGCCTCTAAACCTAGCCTCTAAATCACCTCAAGGCTGAATTGTAGGACACTGATCTGACAGCCTGCTGCAATTTAATCGTGGTTTTGAGCCGACTGTCAACCTGAGAAGAAGAAGTGACATGATGCATAGGAAAAATGAGAGGAATCACATGATAAAGGCATTGGGCTGGAAGACTGTGTGACTTCAGAGTATGCTACTGCTATAGACTTATTTTTCTGTCTTAGCAAATGCTTTGATCTCTCTGCTCTCCCTTCATCCCTTCAGTTCAATGGAGATCACTGAGTGTCTGCTATGTGGGTGTAAAGGCAAGCTCTTTGGGGAATAGAAGCATCTTGCTGTGTTGATCCAAGCCTTGGTACACTGAGATTCTAACCTTCGAAAGGCACTCCAGGAACAAGTGACATACAAATTAACCACAGAAATACTTCCTGACCTGCACTACGGCTAGTTCTTTCAGATAGGACTGGACACAATTTATACCCACAGGAAATAACTAAGCTTTTATTACAATTAAATCTCTGTGTCAGACTGTTACAGCAGTGCCTTACATTCCCTACATGACACAATCAAACTTATACAGGACGTTTTGAGATTTCTTCTTTTCTTTTTTAACCACACAACTTTTTCAATTGCCCAACAGCAGAAGTGAATAGCAGGTGCAGCAGCCAACTCGCTTCTCAGGGATGTGTTTTGGTTACCAACACAGCACCAGCAGCTGCCTGAAGCCACCTTTGTTGCTCGTGTAGCAATTTATTTCATTAAGCTTTCCCATTCTTAAATCTGAGAGTCTGAGTTTGGGTTCAATCTGTGCCAGCTGACACCAGGGTGGTATATGGAATTAAAGTTTGTAAATCCCACAAGAACAGCCTTGTAATCAAAACTACTTGACAGACATCTTTGCATTCTAGATAAAGGCAAAAATCTGGCCTATACTGACTACAGGAACTAAGGAGACTGCCTTCCCACTGGCAGAAAGTTGCTGTAATACTAACCTTTGTGGATGGGTACCTATAAACTGCTTTGTAAATTGCAAAGAATGAGCCAATCTTGAAGCTATATAGATTAGCACTAGCTGAGGACAAACTATCTGTGTGAAAACAGGGGCTTATACCTGTTCCATTTCAGCTGAAGGGATACAAAACCAAGGCATCACTAAGAGAGTCACTGCTATAAATGGATACCAGCTCTCACGGTTCTGTACGTGAGTTGAGGGACCAGGGAGATACTTTGTATGCTCTTGCTGAAGAAAACGTGCAAGTAATATTCCAAATACACAAACTAAAATCCAACAAAAACAATATTCATAGTGATTCGGCGTACACATAAAGAGACAAGGACATGAGTGAGCACACAGCCATTTTTGTAACATGAAGCCTCAACAGCTACTAATCGCAGGCACAAGCGGTGCATCATGCACCTGGAGGAATAATGTTTTGGCCCTGACACATGTGCATCAACAATGACCACAGTAAAAAGAACAACATCTATTTTGGCTCCTGGTTTATGTTCTTCTGTTTGTCATTGTTAGCTGATATTTATGTTTTTGGGGTGGGGGATGGTACAATTGGTAAGGAAGGGCAAGTTGTGTGAAAGGATAAATGAAATATGAAGAGGTCATCTAGGAACAAGTGACTGAAACTATTGCATTGCTAAAGTATTTTTTCGTTGGGTCAGTGTATTTATTTTTGATAATGGGCTAAAAGTGTCTGGTAAACTCAGTGGAAAAAAATAAACTGTATATGTTACCTTTAGGCAATCAATGCATTTCTCCTATAGAGCTGTGCCTTTCGGCTTCATCTTTAATTTTCCAGGAAAGTTCACTGCGTTCCTGCTGCAAATATCACAGCAGGCTTCTACTGCCCTCCCCATACATTAGGTTGACAGATCAAGTGATTTCTCAGTCCAAAACCCCTTCCATCTGCTGTGCCTCAGCTACCCTTCACTGCACTGGAACACACTTTTGACTTGCCTGGGCTGTGGACCAGGGCTTAGATCCAGTCTAAGTAAGTACTCCTATAAAAGTGGACCACTCCTATTAGGATGAGGCTGGGAAGAAATGAAATCATGAAGGCAGGATTCTGATTTAGGTTTTCTATTTGATACTTCCCCCAGATGCCAAACAGAAGTTTAGAAGTTTAAAAAA
>NW_009931361.1:0-35026 GCF_000696875.1 Nestor notabilis | reverse complement strand
TAAAAAATCTCTTTTTTTTTTTTTTTTTTTAAGAAATCTGAGGTGTTCTTAAGTGCTCAGTGCACAGGGAAGTGGAATAATATTGCAGTAGCTGTTTTAAAACCTCACACAGAGGAGGCGGAGAGCAGGAACTCTGCATGCATCTCATGAATGTTCTACTTTCCCCCTTTGAATACAGAGATCAGTCTTGGACAGGGTGTTAAAGCCTTGCCATGAAGGGCTATTCTTTGCTATTACTTGAGGCTAAAACAAAAGACACTTCAGGAGATACAATAATTGCTGCCTAGTTCCTTTTCCTGGGCTCCTACAATGGGCCCCAGTTCTTTTTTTTTTTTGTTGTTGTTTCCTTCCACACATCTTTCTCTTATTTTTTTCTTCTGTCCTTTTTGTTTCTGCCTCATTGAATCCATTAAGGCCTTTATATAGTCTGCTATTGAGGAATAAATTTTTTGGGGGACTAGTGACTGAGTCTTAACTGCTGGCAAGCGAGGCTTAACTCCTGATGGGAGGGCAGAGAAAACGATGAGTAAAAAGTATGAAAAGTCCATCTCTGAATTTGGGGTCTCTGGGCACACTGGATACCTTGCAGTGCCTTGCTGGTAATCAGCTCACAGAAAAGGAACATCCTAATCCTAGCTATTTTTTCACCTCTTTCATTCATTAGTCTTGATACACTGTGTTATCTTTCTGCTCATGTTTCCATCAAGATCAATATACTCTTTTCAATTATTTTCCTTAGTTTAGGTCCATATGCCAGTCTATTCTGCACAACTGTAAATTAGAAGGCACTCTGACATCAACAAGGATGCACTGCTAGGAGAGATGTAAAACCGGGTCCTCTCAATTACTACAAAGTTATCCACAGTCAGAAATACAAGGAGAATTCGGGTCTGCAAACAGTGTGATAAATTATTTCAAGGACACTAAAGCTAGACTCAAACGAGTGCACTGCAGTTTACCCCAGAACCAGAACAGACTGGCAAGAAAGCTGAAAAACTATCTGCTCTGAGGTGACAAACCAGGTTTTATAGAGGTGTGCAATGCAAGAGAAGCAAGAGCTGCAGAGGAGCCAAGCAGAAATCCATCTGAGGACAGAGGAAGAAAATCAACCTGTGGCCCTATTGAGCCTAAGGAAAGAGGTCTGTGTACAAACAGGCCAGCTTAAGAAGGAGTACACAGGTTGGCAGAGAAGCTGCTGGCCCTCCCTGCCTTTCCTGTGGTGGGAAGCTCTGTGGAGTCAGGCTTTTGCCATGGGGATCCATTCTATCCGTGATGGCCTTGGCAGATGTATTGCAAAATCTAAGACTTGGAGTGAAGGGGAAAAGTCTTCAAATCTTGAAGTTCTGAGTAGCTGCTACATAAAATTGAAAACATCTCAAGTACCTGAGAACCTTATAAATCATTCATAGTATAAAGAAATATGAGCTGGAAGGTGTGTGTTTGAGAACAATTTACTATTAATGTGCCCTCTATTGTTTCCCACCTGGATAATGAAGTTATCTGGGGGATGAACAAGGAAACATCCATAAATCATCCTATGCTCCCCAGCACTACAAATGCAGGTGGAAGAGGAAGCAAGCCTATGAAAAAGAGAGGGAAGGGGGGAATGTGTAGAGTTTAACAGTGAGAGATGCCACTGCACTCAGGCAGCCAGAGCCTGAGAGTTTACATGTTCCATTTGAAATCGTTCATACAAATTCTGGGGTTTTCCTCAACTGAAAAATGAAAAATAAAATGTAACCAACAGTTAAATACATTTGCAGCCTTATTCTTTTTTTTTTTTTTTTTTCTAGTAATGCATAGCAAGGAGTTTGATTTGTTGGAATAATTTCTCAACAGCTCAGATGGGCCAGAAGGTCTTCAGCAGCACTATAAAGTGAAAAAACCATAGCTCTACACCTTCAGTTTAACTCTGCTAACATAGGGATGCTAATTAAATATATTGTAGTACATTTCACCGGCGATCTTATTCAATCATTATAAATGGTCTTACAGTCTTCAATGATTGTTTCCTGCCCATCACATTCACAGATTAACAATAATGTCAAAACTACTCACCAAGCTACTTTTCTAATACTGTTAATAGTTTTACGTCAAGATGCCCCAGTCACACAGGCTGTTTTCTCCTATCTCTGGTCTTTTAACATACAGAATTAACATAGACTTCCATACACTTTCTTCACAATTTATGCTTCAGTGGCCTTCCACTGCTCTCAGCTCAGCAACTCAGACTGATCAGTGGAACTAATTCAGAAGCAAGGAACAGTGCAGCATTGCAAAGGACAACAGCCATGCAGTTACAAAGTGAATTTCACAAAGTCCAACTTAAGACCCTCATATTGCTCACAGCTATAAAATGCACTTAGCAGCATTTATGTGACTCTTGTTGAAGTTTTACATGTAAAGCTTAAATTAAACACTCAACCCAGGAAAAACCTGGGAGCTAATATGGAATCTAACAAGGTTTACCAAACACAACATGTAGAATGACACAGGCTGCCATCAAAACTCTTAAGCAGAAAAGAATTGTGGAGAACATTACAGGTTACAACACTACACACACACATGGGAAGAATAAAACATTCAGTAGCATAAGAGCAAAATAACAAGTTAAGGCATTACTTACACTAATTCAACCCAATATCCTGCTTACTTGTGGTAGGTAAAACAGTACGGCTGCTCCTTTCCAGAACAGGAAGTTCTCTGCCTTACTGAGGTGTTTATAACTTTCCCAATCACATCATGGTAGAAAGGAAAATATTTGAGTGAATAATGAACGTGACAAGTAAATAAACCCAAGAAAATTATAAATCAGAGTGCCTCATACTGTGATGTTTATACCCAATAACTACATCGCCAAGAAAGCTTGCAAGGTCATTTCTAATGCTTTACAATGAGGACCTGCAAATTATTTTCTTAACCCAACAGTATCCTTTTTCGAGATGCAATAGATGGTATAAAGCTATCCAATAATAAATTGGGAGTAAAGTCATAAATGTTTCATGAGGAGCTACTGTGTAATCATTAATCTATTATTTTCTGACTTGCAGGACTATTTAATCAAGCATCTTTGACAACTCATGTTTATGTAGAGAATAGCTATATTAGTGCTTGTTCTTGTTTAGCACTTCAACAGATGTGAGCACAGCAATACTTTTCAGCAATGCTTTCTGTGCTACTGTTAAGACAGTACCTAGGGAGTGAAAAGGGGTAGCAAGTGATGAACAGAACCATATTAATGTTTTCTAGCATGTTTTCAAGTCAAAATCTGATGAGATGGCATGCAAGATATTTTCAAAGTTGATTATGAGCTGAAAAAACAAGCAAATTTAGTTTAGAGCAACATCCACAGGTTTTTACAGGGGACACAGCCTCTTAGCTCTAGGTCTACTCTAGATTGTTTTGTAGACACTTTATACATATGAGGACTTGATGTTTTCTGCATGTTCCTGTGCCAAGTCAGGACAACACTCCTGACCTTGCCTTTCATCACTCTCTACTTTTATTAGCCTCGCCTTCTGTTGTAACCTTAAAGCATATCAAGTGGAGAGACAGCATAAAGTTAACACAGTAAGAACAGGATGATGTTGAACTTCAGGGAACTGAACACAATGAGTAGGAAGGGATCGAAAGATTCAGAAGTCAGAGTAAGACAGAAAAATATTCAGTCATTACTGAATATTTAGTGGATACTGAAGCTTATCTCTGTGATATATAAATTAGTTCCAGAAAATTTTGAAGAATGGACTCTTATATGAGGTTTGTCCCTCTTCTATATGATTCTGAAACAAAGATAGAAGAATTTCTCATCACATACTGGCCAGCACTAATGAAGAAGTACAAAACACTGTGGAAGAACTATTTGAGGTTTGGCTCTGGCAAAAGAATAGAAGTCTTTATGATACTAATAAGAACTTATTCAAAAAGACCCAAAAATACGTGAGTCTTGGTCTTAGTGACCATAGAAGCAGTGCAATATTCTAATACTAAATAACACAAAAATCCAAAGATAAACAACAATATTCTTTTATCACTTGATAACCAGAAAACCCTGGCTCTGTATTGAGTCATAAAATGATAAAATCTGACCTACAGCCCCCTCCAACCTGTACAATTTTGTGATTCTGTAAATCCACAAACCTGGTGGCAGGGTTCCAAACTAACAATATCAGCACCAGACAGGAATGTGCTGATGCATTCAAAAGTAAGCAAGATGCTGAAAGAGAAAAGGAATGGACTGAATAAGACAGAGACTACCATAATGCCTTTATGTAACTTGAAGTTTACCAGCCTCCTCACTTCAAAAGGAATTGTGCAGAAGTTGCTGCAAGTGAGGAGTCACTATGAGCTCGGAGAAGGGATCACGATCTGAAACGACTTCCATACTCTCATAAAAACAAGAAAAAAGGAAAACATTAGGATGACTTCCTTCACCAAGCAATTTAAGAAAAATAGATTAGGAACTTCTGGTGTCCCTTTCCAAAGCTTTAAAGTAGAAGGGCATTTAGTCAAATTACTAAATGGACAGTCAAGATTCTGCTTCCCTGGTACCTGAAGATTTCATGAATGTTACATGAAGATCAAAGACTCAGCAGCTATGTAGGTATCTGCATTATAGAAACACTCAATTATTACAATTAGCCATCAAAAATATTTTGGAAAAGTAAGATACAGAACTAAGCCTTAACACTGAGAGTCTAGAATGATACTTTAAATGTGTAGAAAATTCACTTTCTTCAGTCTTTTACATAGCTCTTACCTCATCTTTGAAAGCATTTGATGCTAGCTACTGAAAATACTTCTGCATAAGGTGGATATCAGAAACCATCAAACTCAGCAAGTTGCAATACACACATAATACTATGATAGCATTACTTAGTCATATTTTTCCTCCTTTTGCTTTTGAGTCTCTCATTCAAAGACCCTGCATTTGGTATATATGTTACATTTTAAATATGGAAACTAAGATACAGATAACTTGAGATCTAAGATTGAATAATTAATGGCAAGAACCTGGCACAAATGTGTTTCTCTTGAAAGCCACCAAAACCACCTAAAATCCTTGGAATGGAAAACTGAAATGTTTTGTGAGAAAGTGATTACTTTCAAGAACAGTAATGGGAAAGTTTGAAGCATCTCGTTAACAGTATCACAAGCACTTCATTTGAGTTAAACTTTATGTTAGATTGAATGTATTTAATAAATTAAAACATTAAATATTCATAATATGAGCAGATTATTTCTGTGGTAGTGCTAGTTGGAGAATGATGGGTTTATTTGATGACAGCTTTTAAGGCTTGGGATTTTTTTTTCCACCATGCATTAGGATGCACAGTAAAAAGAGGAAAAGAATAAACCAACCTCTTGAATATTTCACAGAACACAGCTGTGTGAAGATGGTAAGTCTCTCTCCCCTTCTCCATTTTGTCTGTTTCCCCTGTCCTCTTTCTCTCTAGCTATTCAGACATCTTCCTTTGAAAATGTTTCCATTTTCAATGCTTTCATCACCATTCCAAGGTGATAAATCTTTAAGAAGTTTTCTGCTTTGAATAAATGCGTTATTTCATTGAAATTATTCAATCCAGTTAAAGTGCATAGGAAATTCAACAGGATACCTGAACCCATTTTTAATACTATCATAAAAATCTCAACATCAATTTTAGATGTTTCCTGGAAATGTGCATATAATAAATTCAATCTAGTGTGAAGGGCTACAATTGCATGAGCTTAAATATGAACTTTCTAAACGCCAATAAATCAGAATTGGAAACTCCAAGCCCAGAAGACTGCTCTATCATCTGTATTTCAAAGCATTTCATTCCTTTGTAGCATCCAGCACACCTGACTGGTACATCTTTGGTTAGCTGGTCTGGAAAGGCAGTGGGATAGCACAGATTTCCAGTGGCTTTGACTGTAAGAAGTGGCAAGTGTAAGAATATTAAAATTCTTAAGTACATCTAAACAGTGAACTTCTATCCAGGAGGAAAAAAAAAAGTGTAGCACAGGAAAGCAATTGCAATGTCACATAGTTAGTAAAAAAGCTTTCCTTACTAATTACAGGAACAGAACTGGAAGAAGAAATTATCAGTATTGGCTATGAAAGATCCTTACTGCATGTTTCCTGAGAAGCAGTGGAGCCAGAACTCCTGCTCATGGTACACCAATCTACATAGTGTAAATATATGATAATCTACTTCTTACTGACCCTGATCTCATTTTTTCAAGCTTGAGATCTATAAAGCTGAATACTGGGTATTAACTCCATTCTCTGTGCGCTTCTGTTGCGCAACCACTAGCTATTTCTGCTTAGTTGAAAAGCTTATCATAGCATTTCAAGGGGCAAAGCATGTCTCTCTCTCTCTCTCATGCTGATTCACCTAACCTTATCAGAAAGGTGGTTATCAAAATCACACTGAAATGAAGTAAAATCAGATTTATTCCACCCAGCAGTAATCTGCGGTTTTAACTAAGCTACCAGGAAAAACAGGGAAAAAGTCACCTTAATGATTCCAAAATGCAAAATCTGTTCCTGGGGAAATGGTATAAGCTGAAGGAATCTCATGTGACTGTATATTAAAAACAATAAAAAACCGAATGTAGACCACACAAAGGTAAAATATACCCTTTCCAAAATCACCAGCCCCTCTCCCTGTCAGCAAATGATTTCTACTGAGGCTGTTCTTCTGGTGCACAGGGCAGTTTTGCACAACCTTGCACGCACGCAGGCATGTGCATTCACAGTACATGTTTTTTCCTCCACCCTTGGGTCAGATTATTCTATGGTAGAATAAATCTCCATCTTCAGACATTCTTTCTGATGGAAAAAAAAATAAATTAGTTTTGCTCAGTTTCATTTCTTCACTGCCAGCTGTAGCTCCTCAGACAACTCTCAACCACTTCTGTACCTCCCTAGAGTACATGCTTCAAAGGCATATGGACATTTATCTTGTCATTCCCTTATATCACCTTTGCTTTTCTGTATTTCTCTCTTTAGGTTTTTTTCTCCCCTCTTTCCTCTAAACTATTCATGCCTATATGTATCCCTAGACAGTCTGTCTCAGCGTTTCTCCTGCAGTGACTTGATGAAAGTAGGACTGCATAGATGCGTGCACGCAAATACCTAGATGAAGAACACAGTACCAGATTGACTGACACAGCTGGCAAATACAGACAGAATTCAGCAAATAGTTGCAGCCAAAGTTTTGATAGGAGGACAGATGTGTGTCATTGAGGGAGCTGAAAAAAGCACTCTGACATTTTCTAAATTAAAATGAACTCTATTTCAAACAGTTCATTTCTAAATGCGTGTTACTAAAACAGAAACAAACAAAAAAACCAACCATGCTTCTAAACTAAGTAATAAATAATTGAAAATTGAATACACAAAATGCTTCAGTCCACCAGTTTTTTTCCTTGTCTTCTTTGGTTCCAATGTGAGAAACCAGTGCTTTTTTTAGACCCAACCCCCTTCCAGAGCTATGTCTCTTTCCATCTCTCTGTTGAGGTGATTAATCAGATATTCCACCAGAACTACATCTGCTACTACTCCAGGGGCAACCTCTCCATCATCCTGCAACTCATTTAGGCAGTGAAGAGTTACAAGAGTACTAGATATTTTCCTTTTTTCCCCTTAATATGGCCATCTTTCTCTCTTTGATTTTTTTTCATTACTTCAGCTTTTGCTGTTTTATTTGCATTTGTTGTAGGTTGTTTATATGTCTCAATTCCCTCTGCTTATGTGTGTCATTTATTTGTGGCACTGAGAGTCTCAACACCTGCCAGTTTGGGAGGAAATTCAGATTTTGGATACCTCATGCACAGTAATGAACAGAACACAGTACTGATTTCAGGTTCAAGGACTGGCTAGTAGTGTATAGTCTGTAACGTTAACAAAACCAAGCCACAACCAACTAGCCACATCCAACAGAATTAGCGGAAAAAGCAAACCAAAAGGAACAAACCAGTGCAAAGTATGACTGATTCTGAATTGCCTACTATTACAATGTATATACCCGCAAGTATAGTTGCTTACAGCAGCACAAGACACATGTGAAACTCTGACTTGAGTAACTAGAAATGACAGCAAAGGTGTGGAGCACAAGAGAGTCATAAATAGAGCTGACACACAGAATTTTAACCTCACCTTTCCAGTAGACTTTGTTCCTTTCCAAATGCAAAAATAGCAGATAGTCCAAGCAGCGAGGAGGCACAGTGCAAGTTCCCAGCGCAGATTGCCAATGTGTTCAATTCCATCAGATATAGCAAGTACCCTTCGTCTTCAGGGGGAAGGAGAAGAGAAAAAAGATAACAATATTGAAACAAAACAGCACCACATATAAAACACTGGCCTAAAATCAAATCAACCAAGGAGACTCCTATTTACTGACTGCTGAAAACGCACCATGGTTAGAAGAGAGAGAAGATAAAAATAGAATATTCTTGGTGGATTTTACACCTGGCTAGAAATGAACAAATGGGTAATTTTTCAAGGTCAGTGACAAAATAAACAGACATTTTAAAAGAGTTTTTGTATAAAGTAAAAGTCAAAACCTGAAAATTTCTTTTAATTAATAACTGACATGTATAAGCCCAAAATAAAACACTTCATTTCACTTCACTTTCTTTGTTCTGATTTTCCTGGTTGTTTTTCTTTTCCAGAAAAAAAAAAGTTCTAACTTTTATCTTAAACTTGTAACATTGATTTTAATGAATTTCCTTCTGTAATTGAAACTATAACTGCAAAACATTTCTTTTCAAAACTGTCAAAGATCATGACATTTTCCAGGTGGATTTTCTTTAGGAAATGCAAACTTTCCATTAAGATTGCAAAAACAAACCACCAACTTTTTTTTTTTTTTTTTTTTTTTTTTTTTTTTATGAAAAGGGCTCAGCAAAACCATGTATTTCATTCACTATTTCAAAATAGGGTATTTGAAATCCTAGCAACACAGTATATTTGAGGAGCACCCCTCACAGCCTGGAGCCGAAGTATTTACTGACTTAGTAAATAAGATAAAGAGAAGGAAGAGGGGTTTGGGAGGGTTTTGGTTGGTTGGTTTTGTTTGTTGGGTTTTTCAAGCAAGACTTTGGGAGCAGAAAAATCCCATGACTTGCCAGTGTCCCGCAGGAAACCTGCAGAACCAGCCTTCAGTGCAGGCTTCCACATTTCTGAGCTAACATTGTATTCACGAGAATGACTTTTGCATAGGAATGCTGCTCTTACCTGGGAGCTGCATGGTCCCTCTATGCCCTTTAATTTTTCCTTTAAATAAGCTCTGAGATTAAACAAAATGTAAATTATTTACCAGCCCATAAATGAAACATGGGTGTTCCTGGCTGTATGGATGAAGAGGTTAAGAGCAAGAGCAACAGCAAAAATTTATTCCTACAACACTCAATGATTTCATAATTCTCTTGAGCTTTTTCAATTGCTTTTAAGGCTGAAATAAACCCTATAGATAATTAAAGACTATTTTTCACGAATCTCAATTTTCCAGAGCAATGAAGTACGATTTAACTGGTATGTGACAGCAGAAGCTGCTATGGATTTTAATTCCATACATTCAGAGATTTGGAAATACCTCATCATTTTCAAGCAGGCAATTAGTCATTTACTAATCATACACACAGAATGATTCTTTTCAGTCATTCATGTCTTTTATCAGCTTAACCAGATCTCCATAGGGACTGGTCATGGCTCAATCCATTTGTGTTTCCATAAACCTATTTGCACACCTGCATGCACACATATACACATTCCAACAATCAACTCTACATAAATTATCCTGAGCAAAGTTTTCTCTGAAGTGTGTCTTACATGTCCTCTTAGAACCTCAGGGACCCTTGATTTACACTGCCCTCTCTCCCCAAGACACTATGAAGGAAAACACTGAATTTCACAAGTACTCTGATATAGTTAAAAGCCCTATAATAATAAGCACTATTTATATATATAATTAATCTGCACATAGTTATACAGATAATTAATTACAACAAAATATACATAGGTTAAGAGCTGATTATTCAGTTTAAAAGACCAACTTACAATTACCCATATGAAACAATTCTTCCTTTTGCATTTGATTCAGCCATCGGCTGAGGCAATCAGCTCAAGGAGGATAAATTCAAGGCCATGCCTAAAATAAATCAATGTTGGGGAGCAATCTAATCTGATTCTTCCTGCTCTCACCAGCAGTAGCTGAGGATAAGGGGAAATTCCTTCACCTGCCTCTAATAATGAAGTAGGAGGATAGAGACATCATCAGCTGGTGGTATGGTGGGAAAATGCAGAGACCTAACTATGGGTGAGCCTTTCAGATGGCCATAAAGATGCTGCAGAATCCTACTCAATCTTTCACACATCCCAAGAGCTGCACCTGCTGTTCCTGCTGCAGCCCTGGGGTGCAGCCATTTTTAACACATGTGCTAGAACACGTTGACTGCTCAGCTAAGGCGGGACGAAATTTAACAGGTTGAAGAAAAGAAACACACACAAAACCCCTAAAGCCTGTCTTTGTCTTCTAATTTTCCAGTGAATACAGAGGTAGAAGATCTTTCCACTAAAAAGGAAAAAAAATAAAGGGTGGGGAGAGAGGTTAAACAAACTTTTTGCAATATAAAGTGTAATGTGCTTCAGTGTAAAATTACTGCTACCTCATCCACATCTCCTCATCCTGCAACTAGCTGTATTCTGCAAAGCTTCTGCCATCACCTAGTTAGGGAAAGGAGTGATTTGCAAAGAACCTAAAGAACTGTCATCAAAATGCATTCAGAAATGAAGAGAGGTACATTTAATGAAGGAGATATTTTAATCAAGGGCAAGCACATACATTCAGTCTAGAATTGAAAATAACATCACTGAGCCATAATTATACAGAAAGGCTGATGAAATAGACACTTAAAATTTAAGTTCTTTAAACAATTTGACAGATGATATCATGTGGAATTTGATGTCCAATCTCTATACAAATTCTCATTCAAAAAGCAAAATAAATCCTTCAGTTCTTGACTCACCTTGAATATTAGTGTTACTTGCCCATGTCACCCAAGACTCCATCCAACCTGGCCTAGAACACTGCCAGGGATGGAGCATTCACACCTTCCTTGGGCAACCTGTTCCAGTGCCTCACCACCCTCAGTAAAGAACTTCTTTCTCACACCTAGCATGAACTTCCCCTGTTTCAGTTTGAACCCATTACCCCTTGTCCTATCACTACAGGCCCTAATGAAGATGACATACAGTCAGCACATCTACACAGTATATACCAGTACTATGGAAATCACATTATTTTGTTGTGATCCAATCTTTCTGCAATGATGCATACATGTACATTACTCACAAATTCCAGCTTATAGCTGCAATTGATTAGGGTTTTTTTAGTAGTATTAGCATACTGACTTAAAGATGCAGGTTAGGAAGAGATTGGTCCAAGCTCAGTTTGAACTTCACAATCTGATTAAGTGAAACTAGTAAGACAAGCAGGAGCAGCCAGAAGAATTTTAACTGTTGTTTTGCTTAGAAAGGTTCTAAATTTCATTTTCAAGTGGCATACTGCATTTTTAAACTAATAGTATTGTTTGTAAGATGAAAAAGAAAAAGGAATCAAGAGAACATACAAGCACAAAAATTGAAATTAAATGATTGTGTTTGGGCCACACAAGTTGTGAAATGGAAACTTTTTCATTTTGCTGTATTTTCACTGAAATAATAATAATGAACAAATTCCCTTTAATTTCAATCAAACCTTTTTTTTCCCCCCCTGGCTATTTAGATATCTATGTAACATGTGCACCTAAACATCAGTAGCATTTCTTTTCCCAAATGGGGAGGTGTGAACACATGTAAGATGGCTGCAGTAACACCACTCAATGCTATGGACATATTTGTAAGCCTGCTCAGGGAGAGGATGCCACAAAGCCGTGCTAACACAGCCCTCCGCCTGGGCGAAGTCCTACAAGTAGTTACTTGCTTTTAACACGTATACCACGGATACAGCTGTGCTGCTTTTGTGCAGGAGCTAGCCAGTTCAGGCAGCCTGGAACCTCTGCAGTAGACACTGTTGTATCACCTAAGTAGGAACTTCATGACAAAACCTGCTACAGGACAAACCCCCAGCAACAGGAATGGCTCCCAATTTAAGAGAAGCTTGCAACTTCCTCACTTGACGGTTTGTGCTCATCTATATGGGTGCACATTTATAAGGGTGATGAACTGCATCACACCAGTCACTCATGCCCATGAATGGCACCTGCCCAGTCTCACAGTACCTCCCACTACTCATGTCCTGCTAACATTCACAGGGCTATAATCACTCCTAGTCTTCCAGAATCATGACTGCATCAAGTGAGATATCAACCTTTATTAAGCTGTCTTGTAGCATGGTTGCAGAACTGTGTGCTGTGGGAAAAAGACATGGAAAGTTTTCAATAATAATTCCACAGTACTGCCACCACACTGGAAAATGGTGAGCATGATGGAAATATATGGCCTGATACATTAGCATACTCAGGGCTTAAACAGAGCTTGCAAAATTACTTTGGAGTCACACTGTCACATGTCCAACAGTCAAAGTAATCCACTTCAGCTGTCAGTCACTTGAATCACTATGCTATTCTTCCCTAACTACCTAACACCTTCTTAATAAATAAATGTTATTACTCTCTCTCTACCCTGGTTTTGGCTGGGATAGAGTTAATGTTCTTCTCAGTAGCTGCGGCAGTGCTGCATTTTGGCTTTAGTCTGAGAATAACGTTGAGCAAGCGGCTGCTGCGTGGTATTTAGGTGCTGAATGGGGTTAGAGCACGACACTCTCTCATGGTTTGAAAGTTTCAAGCACCAAAAGACAACCTTGTCTTAAGAACACAATTCTCAGTGAAGATTTGAGATAAGGATTTTTAAAAGCAACTGGTTTCTGGAAGCTGTCTGCAGAAAGTCAATGTTCAGTCTGTGCTGACTGCTCCATGAGAAGTCTCAAATAGCAGACACCTACGTTACCCATCCAAAAATTCTGGCCTGATCCTTTTATAAAGAGTGTCATAGAAAGTAAACAGCAAATTAATGGCCTCAACACAATTATCCCTGTTGCTCCCATTTAAAAAAGACAGCTAGTGCCAATCAACTTGAAATGTTAGTACCATAATGAGTATTTAAATACACTGAAGTGCTGTAAATTGGTATGTATTTTCTTTGTTCAAGCAGAACAATGGTTTAGTGTTTCCCTTAGAAAGTAAGCAGCAACAAGTCCAGAACATATAATTAAACTCTAACAGACAATGTATGCAAGGAATAAATCCAAAGAGGAGAAAGTCTTGCTCAGAGGCTGGCAGTGACTTCCTCAGCAGGCACACTGCAGCTCTCCATAATACCAGGGCCTTAACTCTCCTGCTGAAACCATCTGGAACAGCAGCAGCAGATGCAGGTTTTGCAAGGAGGTGGCATTCAACACATGAAATTCCTCTCAGAAGGCTCCAGTTCAGTCTCATTCCAGATACCCTCATATCTGCTCTTTTTCTTTTATTATTTGACTTAAATAAAACAAAAAGGCAGAGCATTTTAAAAATATGATTCTTCCCTACATCCAAGAGGTGAGGTTGATGTATTCAGGGGTCAGAAGATGACAGAGTTGATCACACCCTTGTGCTCGGCAGTTCAGCATCTATCTAAAAGCTGCCATTACCTTGCATAAATTACACAGACAAGAGGTAGTATAGCTTTCACTGTGCCTTCATTTTCACTTACCACTACAAACCCCCTATACCACCCTGGTCTCCTCACCTCTTAATGCAGAGACAGATAGAGAAGGAATAAGAACAGATATTCTGTTTTGAAATAACAAGCATTTGAAAATGGAAAATTCTATAGGGAGCTCTATAAGTTCAGCTGGTTTGGTTCATACTTACATTAAGAAAATAAAATCTTTTTCCCTTACATATATCAAGACTTATTAAAGCTGAGGATCCTTATGATAAGTCCCCCAAAATTAAATGAGGAGAAATATCTTAGCAGACATTTCACATTGGAATGGCTTGAAACCTCATCACTAGAACTCACTATGCCACTGCCCTAAGATCTGAATATACTTACCTTCAAAGAAATACTGCAAACTCATCTAACTTGCAGTGCATTTAGGGGAAAGGGTGCTGGGTTCAGGCAGGCTATCTAATGTTCTCCTGATAAATGAAAGTTCCCAGAAATCATTACACATTTTTAAAAGATTCAACAGTAAATAAAGAAAAACAACAACCTACTAGAAAAAAGCCCAAGAACCTAGGGGACCACTGAAGCTGCCAGTAAAACAACAAAATGGAGGTAGCTGTAGGTAACCATCTGAATTACTACAGAATGTAAGACCTCTGGTCAGTACAAGTCATTTTAATCAGGGTAACTTTGAGTATAGTGAGATTGCTGCCAACAACTTCAGACTATGTGAAACTTTGCTGGAGGAAAGATCTGTCTCACACCCAGACGCGAAGATACAAATCACTGATTATTTTTGGATCTCATTGAAACTGTTGAGAGATTGAGAAGTTTTATTGCGGGTATTGAGTTGGGGTTTTGTGGTTGTGGTTGTTTGGGGGGGGTGGAGGGGGTGTTTGTTGTGTTGTTTAAGAACATGCAGCAGTTCAGTTTGTTGAACTTATCAATAACCTGAGAAGGAAGCCAGGGGCCTGGTGGCATTTGGGCATGTTGAACAGAATACAGAGGGAAATAAGCTCCCTTGGTAGTGGGGTTAATTTAGAATGCAAAGGTTAACTCAATCCAGAGTAAGGTTTTTAATTCAGATGTAGGAAATTATTAATTTCACATAGGATATTTTGCTTGTAAACAGAAGTGAATTTAAACCAGAGTGGATTTGTAACATCTCATGCCCAAAGACAGACAATGTTTGGAGGTTTCACTACCTCTAGTCACACACATATAGCTTGACTAAATGTTACTAAAGGAAGATTTTTACTTCCTATACATAACACAGAAGAAAAATGATAAAAGTTGCAAGAATCTAATGAATAAAAGATACATTTAGGTGGAATAATAGGACATATTCCTGAAGGGTGGCATTCTTGATGCTTCAGAAATGCTGACGTGTGGTCACAAGAGTATTTACAACTAGAATGAACAAAATCATGATATTATTGCTACGGTGCAGATTTACTCTTGTTACAGCATGTAGTACCAAACATTGTAAGCCTATTTTAAGCTTACAGTTTAACTTGAGTCAAAATATAGGTGTGGATAAAAACAAATAAAACATGGGCAGAGTCGGGAAGAGGTATCAGAGCCAAACTTAGCAAGAAAACTAAGACAGAAGGCAATGATATTTTGCTACACACATTCAAGGGACATACTGTTGCTAATGGTTACCTCTACTTTTTCAAGTAACATAATTGCATGTATATGCCCTGCAAAACATAAAAAGATAAAATCCCATAGGGATTTCATATTCAAAAAGTATTATATAATTACTGAAAATGTTTTTAATGTGTTTGAGAATGTACTAAAACATGTTTCAACTTGGTAGTTCACTATGTCTGACAGGACGAAAGGCCCTTCTGTTTTTGGAATTGCTATAGAGGAGCATATGATGAGATAACTGCTACTTTTGGCTACTAACTGCTGAAAAGTAACCTCTCCAACCAAAGTTGGAAGCTCACAACACCACATTATCACCCAGGAGAACACTGCATTTTCCTGGGATAAGAGTGTCTTGAAGTGTTCCAATATGCAGAGCTGTACCAGGCTCTTTCTATTCACGAGGATTAACTGCTGCCAACACATTGTTGAAAGGAATGTACGGGAGTACTTATTGCATTATTTCATTATTTGAACAGATTCAGTGTACTTGAGGCAGGTCCCTTCATGTTCCCTCTCTGATGTGGAGCAGTTTCCAAGACTTTTTTATTTAAAAAATGAAATGCAACAAAAAAAATACCCAAACAGAGGAGGTGGCCTCTTTAGGTCACTTCCCCATCTGTATCTGTTTAGTCAGGCACAGAGGTGGCAACGCTGCTTCTTACTCTGGGCCAGACTCTATCCTCAGAGTATTCTGTGGGGAATGAAAGGAGAACAAAACGAAGCTGGTAAGCAGTAGTAGTGCTACTGTGCAGTGGCCTTTCTTATTACAGGTTTTAATATGCTCCTTTCATCCCTGCAGAGTTTTCAGACCCAGTCCATATTTACCTTACGAATCTTGTTCCCAAGCTCCTTGTACAGAAAGCATAACACACTTGAGTGCCAATGGTGCACAAGCTTCCCTGTGCAGCAGTTTAGGAGAAAAGTATCTGTTTCTTTCAGACATCCTCTAGTCTTGGGTTAAAGCAAGTTTAAGTTTCTATCCAAAGCCAAGTCTCATCTTTCTTTCTCTCATTGCACTTTATGCAGTTTAAATTCTTCAATTTTTGTGAAAATGTATTGGTTTGAGTATTTCCTACCCAAACGTATGAAGTATCATGTGCAAGTATGCAGTTCTGACATACTTGAAACTCAAGCAGATATTACCTTAATCCTGAAAATGGTGGGGTTCAAATTCCATGTACCAGAATCCTCCATGGATGCTTGAACTGCTAGGACAGAGAGCTACCAGCATCCAAGGTGCTGGTAAACATCTGCATGAAGACAATCACACCATGGATTGCTGCACTATGAGATGCTTATTCAATTGGTCAGCAGTCATAAAGTCAGCCTCATTTGTGAGACCATAATGAATGCAGTACTTCCAGACACTCTGAGGGCTGAGATGTTTGCCACGGACACACAAAAAAGTATGAAGTTACATTCTTTTTGTCACAGAGATCAGAGGCAGCTGCTTACCTAATGTTTGTGACATTATTTACTGATGAGAGTATGGCCAACCACACAACTATAGGAATTTTCAGTTATTTCACCACCAGCAGCATTTGCTCTCTCTTGCCTGAATACTGCAGCTCTCCCACTACCCGACAGAGAATCTTAGAAATCCAATGCTGAGGCTCAGCTGGCCCTGCACCCTTCCTAGGCAGCAGCACTGTGAGTTCTTGCTCAAGTCAGTGCTTCCTCAACTCTTAAAATTGTAAGCAGCTTTAAAGGCTCTCTCAGGTAGTGAAATTGCTCCTTTCATTCTGTTAAAACACTGAGGTCTGCTGGGCAGCACAGCAGCTTACCTGTACCGAAATATCTTTCAGGAAGTTGTGACATTTCCCTGTGGCTGGCTAAGGTGTGCTAATTGTTGTCTAATTTGCAAGAGATGCTGACCCAGACTGCATAACTCAAAGGTGGAAAAGAAACAGCTTAGGAGGAACAAAATCTTCTGAAAGAATGCTTAGATTAGTAATAACACAAACATACAAGCAGCAGTATTTCAGAGAAGGCTCCATCACTTCAGTCAGTAATCTCCAGTTTACACACCAGACACATTAAAGCTCTCATAAACAAGTAACAGCTAAGAGAAGGTGAGATCACCAAAATTACATGCATCCCACTTTTCTTCGAATACAGAGTGGTTTTCTCCCAAAGAGTAAAAGAGCAATATTACACAGAGTATACAAGAGGCTAAATATTTGAGATAGTAAATTCTCCACTGCCTTACATACTGATATGATAACTTTTGATAATGGTACTTATAGGATAAACTTACTAAATCTATGCTGAAACCAAGAGGCCATCAGTTTGCTTTGTAAACCTCTTGGGACTTCTTACTAAATATGTATATTATAGGACAAGGTAAGAAGAAAAATTATCCTTCAATGAAATGAACCTAAAAGGACTCTTCTTATTACTTCCATAGACAATTCATTACTGTATTCATTACTCATCCTGTTTTCCAAGGTTTTCCTTCTCTGACAAAGTTCATTATCTCTTGACACAAGAAAGCATGAAGAATGGTACAATGTTGTCTCAGGCAGCAGGGACAGCAGTGTTCTATGTACTACTGATACCAAAGCTGTGAAACATCTTTCAGTTTCAAATCAGAAATCAAACATGATGTTCTACACTTTACAGGACTATATATCAAAAGGTAGCTGCCAAATAAAGGAGACTTACTTTCTGGGGAGACCTTACGGCAGCCTTCCAATACCTAAAGGGGGCCTACTAGAAATCCATACAGTAGGCATATGTCTTCAAGAAAGAGAATGCCTTAAAAATAAAGGATTCTTTTCAGACTAACTTTTTTCCCCTGTAGATTCTGACATTTAGGAAAATAAAAATGGGCTGGTTGTCAGTTGTTTTCTTTTTCCAGTGCAGCATGGTAATCACCAAAACACTTCCTGAAAAAGCATAGATATGACTATAGGGTTGAGCACAGCTGAGTTACAAATGCACTAAATCTGCATTTGTAGCAAATTTAGTCACTA
Organism: Nestor notabilis; assembly: GCF_000696875.1. NCBI lineage: Eukaryota > Metazoa > Chordata > Aves > Psittaciformes > Psittacidae > Nestor > Nestor notabilis. The sequence goes on along the minus strand of NW_009931361.1, from coordinate 16,699 downwards.
AAAGTATACGTTCTTTGAAATGAACAGTGAGTATTCGTGCTGAACTGGGCATCAATGTGGGCTAACACTTGCATTTTTCTGAAAGTTAGATATGCAGAACTGACCAGAAGGGATACAGAATGTGTGTACTGCACAAACCTCTCCTATAGGGTTTCACATAAACTCCACAATAAGAAATATAACATATCCACAGGTTTCCAAGTAACCCTTGCCAGATAGTGCTGGATGCTCACTTGCAGTCTTCAGCCACCATTGCTCAATGATTAGAAAGATGTATTTCAGCTTTTAGAAGACATTCTACAGATTACAGATTAAAGAATCTGTAATAAAATTCTCTCAAACTGTAAGAATTCTCTTCTGGAAATCCACTTAATTCCATACTTGTCATTTTTTTTTAAGCAGTAGACAGATATTTCCCAGTGGTCACATTAGCAAGAATCCCTCAGCTAGAGCATTATGCACAGCTCTAAAATCCTAACCTCTTACAGTGACCTACACCTGTGACCTATCAGAATGAGTTATTCCTAGTTGAGCCACATTTGCTGTTGTTACACCTAGTTCTTTCTTCTTAAAGTCCAGATAGACTTGAATGCTGCTTCACTCATCACCCATTTTTAAACTTATTGAATTTAAAGGTAAGATCAAACTCTCTTCAGCAGACTTTTCTCTCAAATTCCAAGTACTGCTTGCAAATAATGATTCTTACTTCTTGTGTCAACTCCTGCCTCATGGAAGTCAGTACTTAAGTTACCTGAATGCAATGTGACATTGCTTAGCAGCTGCCAAGTATATACATATATTGCTTTTTTCCATTTTTCTATGTATGTGTTTGTATTTGAGACAGTGATGGATAAACACAGAACACCGCACTTCTCCTCTAGCCATTCCTGACCTATTTTTCTTCAACCTCTTTCACTGAAGTCATGGCAACTTCTGAACCAAGTCTGAGAGTTTAATCGTGTCAAATAACTTTTTTGTACTGTTCCACTCATGTCAGCTCTATAGTTTCTTGGTACTCTCTGAACATATCCAACAACTCATTTAGTCTTTTTGCAGTTTCCCCTCTGCTCTGAAGAAGTCATGCAGTAACAAAATTCTCCTTTTTATTCACCTTCTGAGTGACAGAGATTAGTTTAGCACATGGCAGCAGCTGTGAACTGAAAGCACCTAGAAGAAATGTAAGTCAACCTGACTTTGCCTTCAGCCTTTTAGTCTGTGGACTCGAACTTGGTTGTTCATCTAATGAGAACTACAGACCACAAAATATTGAGAACTCCTCTGCAAAAGGACAAGGGGTGATGGGTTCAAACTAACACAAGGGAAGATCAGGTTAGATATAAGGAAGAAGTTCTTTACTGTGAGGGTGGTGAAGCCCTGGAACAGGCTGCCCAAAGAAGTGGTAAATGTCTCATCCCTGGCAGCATTCAAGGCCAGGCTGGATGAAGTCTAGTGCAAGGTGTCCCTGCCTAATACGTGCAGGGGGTTGGAACTTGAACTTAAGGTCCTTTCCAACCCTAACTATTCTACAATTCTATGATTCCTAAAATACCAGTCTCCTGTAGTACTTGCAGCTTCCGGTATGATTCTTAATTAAATTCAAGTAAATTAAAAAAGTAAATTAAAAGTTTTTCATTTGTAAGCTAAAACCAATAGTCAGCAGTTAAAATCATTAAAAAAAAAAAAAATAGCTATTGAAGGGACTTTGGGTCATTTCCCTTTCCACACAGAGGACAACTATTCTTGCATCACTGTTTCAAGGCCTGCACCAATTGATATTCTGTAACCCTTATAGAAATTCCATTGCAATATTGAATGAGCCTCCTCAGGAAGAAGTCCTGACACTGCAAATCAATTTCCTTGCTGCTATATAAGCATATGGTGGAATAAAGTGACAAACTTACCAAAAAGATGTTCAGGTTTGCACCCATCTTCCCCGCCACCCCTCAGTCAGTGTTCACTTTACTTCTTTGCACAGCCAGAGCATCTCTCCTTTGAACATTAAATTTGACTAAACAAACCCTTTCTGTTAATGCCCTGAATCTACAAGGGCACACTCGGAAAACACTCTTAAGAAGTGTCTAAACTTTTTGATTTTTCTTCATTTTTTCCCCCTCCTTGTGATGATAGTTTTTCAAGAGCCAAAAATAGATGCAGGCTTACTTAATTGCATGGAACTATTTGCTCTGCTCAGTAATCATGCTGAGATAGCCAAGAAGTAGATGGATGGAACTGCTGTTTTACATTGTTTTCAGTTACTTGGGTATCTCTAAAATCCATTGCAATCCTTAGGGTTCTTAATATCAAGACAGTGACCAAATCCAATGGACACATTCTTGGACAGTTGTAAAGGACAGTCTGTTATTTACAAAGCCACATGCATATTTAAAGGATTCCAGAGGTACTGAAAAATATGGCTTGGAAGAGTTACATGCTATTTGTTTGTATATCTAGTCTTGCAGATCCAATTCCCATGGTAAACTGGTGGAGAAAATACTGGGGTGGGCAGCCTTGTAAAACATGAATGGTACTTTTGAGCTTCTCCTGCATGAGACACTTTAGGGGAGCAACGGAAGTGAACTAATTGGTTTCAGGCAGCAGTAGTCACCAAACCTATCTTGCTTTTAGTTTTCTAGATTAGAACTTTGCTTAGATACAAGTATAGAAAGTTTTACGTGGTAAGTCTTAGAGGAGGTGATGAGCTCCCCTTTGTATTTGCACAAAACCAGGCATAACTGGAAAGAAGCCCTTCAGTAGAGGTCTTCTGTCATAGAAGTAACAGCAACAACAAAATCTGTGAGAAACCAAGTAAAACCCTGGCAAACCCAGAAGAAACATGGCATGTTTTGCAATTGCCTGATTTGGCCAAGCCTGACACAGCATAACTAAGGTTTTGCTATTTTAGACCTTCTGTCCCCTTTTATTTCCCTTTTTTAATTTCCCTGCAAACTCTGCTTCTCTCCAATATTTCTTCTTCTACAATATCAAAAAGGGCATATGTAGATATGCACGTATAGATATACATGTCTTTAAACCTACACTCCTACAGTAACATCAGTAATGAAAATGCCCTGAAAGTTACTGATTCTTAAAGAAAAATTAGCATTCCTCAGCAAAACTGGGTATCTGAGCAGCAGCTTCTAAACGTCTCCACTATTTAAGCACATCACTTGGATCCTGTGCATGTTTTCCAACTATTAGTAGGTAGTATTATTATTGCTAGAACATTGACAGTTGTGTAATTAAGAGGTATTTAAATAGCTCATGTATGATCTTTGCTATAAAATGCAATTTCTATTTTTGCCAACACTGCAGGCCAAAACTTTTCTGTATTTTATCATAGGAACCAACCGAATGCTACAAATTTCCAAAAGACATTTTAAGTACTAAATAGTGAAATGAATGATTTATGAACTCTATCTGAAATAATGGTATCATTCTAAATCACTAGGAAAATAAAAGATAAGATTTGTTCATGGCACCATCACAATCAAATAGGAACTTACTATTCCTTTAAGTACCTACAACTACTGAAAAGGAGTTTGTAACATTTTAAAGTTACTTTTCCAAAACACAAAGGTGCATCTCCTAACACTAAGTTTTTATTGTTTTAAACTTTTCAATATAAAATCCTAGCTTTGGATACAATTACATTTATTCAGACCCCTACTGCTGAATCGCAGGTTTTTACAATGATCAGCTTAAAAAAAGGTTAATCACAATTTGTGGCTGCACGCAAACCACAGGCATAGGAAAAATATTTACTGCAATAACCTGACAGTGTTAACATTGAACAAAAGTTAGGGTTGGAAAGGACTGTAAGATCCAACCCTGTGCTGTGGGCAGGGCCACCTCACACTAGACCATGTTGCCCAAGGCTCTGTCCAACCTGACCTTGAACACTGCCAGGGATGGAGCATTTACCATTTCTTTGGGCAACCTGTTCCAGTCCCTCAGCACCCTCACAGCAAAGAACTTCTTCCTTATATCCAACCTGAACTTCCTCTGTTTCAGTTTGAACCCATTAGCCCTTGTCCTATCACTGCAATCCCTGATGAAGAGTCCCTCTCTGACATCCTTGTAGGCCCCAAGAGATCAAGTCTTCCTAGATTCCTCCATCAAAATGCTCTAATACTGCATAATAACTTTGCACAAGTTGCAGAACATCACAAATAAACCACCTGGAGGCCTGGGAGTTAGGGAGACTTGATGATAAACTGGACTGAGACTGGCCAAGGAGGCTAGTCTTTCTCACACTAACACACAGGCATGGGGAGAGGAAGAGAAGCAATAAGCAGAAGGAAGGGCAGTCTGTGATTAGCTGGCCAATGGATTCAGGGAGCAGATGAAAAATGTTTAGGAAGTTAAGACTGGAAACCAGTGAGCAGCCATCTGAGACTAGATGGAGGTTTGGGGAGTGGACAACACTGGATAAAATGACTGTGACTAGCAGGCTGGAGGTGGGAAGAAGTAATATACCTGATTTAGAGACAAGTCAGAGGCCAATTGGAACTTCCTAGCAAAATAGGCAAAGAGGTTGAAGAGACAGCAGTGGGAAGTGCATGTGGGAATGGCAGGATTAGATATAACCCTAGGGAAGGATACTAAACCAGATGGTTGTGGTAGGGATGCCAGGCAGGCACCAGCATAGACCCCAGAGTAACATATCAACTGAGGAATTAAGGTAAAAACTGAAGTACCTCCCTAGTGTTCCAGAAACATGCTAAGATTAAGGTTTCCTCTGAAGAACCCTTTCAAAGTGTCCAGAACTAAGATTAGAAACATGGGGGATGAAGAGCAGACTTGCATAAACAGAGAAGCTAAGATAGATAATGAACAATCAAAACTTCAGTCATCATGCTGGAAATCCATATTCATAGCCCTCTTTTACCCTATAAAGCTTATAAGGCTTTCCACCAAAAGAACTCCCTGGCTGTCGAGCTTCCTGCTATTCTGCACTAGGTGGATTCAGAAGAAGCTTTCACTCTCTCCTGTGTGTGCCAATAAATATTTAATTGTTTATACACAGTACTGAGACCCAAACTGGATGGTCTAACTATTAACCTGTAAAGTAGCAGAATAGTCTCCCTCAATCTTTCTTGTCCTCAAGTATCCCCTTTGATCTACGCCAGCTAAATCAGTACTGAGATAGTAGAATGATCCTGTAAGCTTCTGGCCAAGGCAACCACCTGAGAAGCAAGACTTCAGCATGCCAGTCTGTGCTCCATCATTATTTGACTTTTGTACAAAGCAGATCATGTTCAAGAGAAGATGCTGAAATTCCCACCCCATCCAGAACACATTCAAGAGAGTGGAACAGATGTATGCCATTTCTTGCAAGCAAAATGGAATGAAAAGAGACTTCTAAATACTGAGTCATTAGAGCAAAGATGACAAGTAATAGCCCCCTTAAATTTTCATGCAAGTGCCCAACATACAATGTAAAATAGCAATGACCCATTTCAAAGGGAAGTTAAGTAACTTTTTGGATGGGTATCTTTGGACAAAGTTGACCTGCATACATTTTCTTGTTTCTTAGTTGAAATTAATTAATAATAAATAATTGCACATCCATAATTCTAAATCGTATGAAAAAATGTCTTGGGCCTCTCATACTTGGCACTTTTACTCTCTCTCTCCCCCCCTCTCTAGCCCAGACCATCTTCTGTAAAATGGGAATAATCTGACCTTATCAAGACTTTGTAGAGATAAATGAACATGTACATAATCAAGAAAGCTATGATTGTAAAGCCACTGGCACCACAAGCACCCCAGGAAGCCTTGATTAAGTTAATAACTTTGTCAGCAGAGCAGGAACCCAATAGTGATGCAAATATAAAACACAGGAAAATGAACAGAGAAGAACAACAAAATGCTGAAAGCTGCACAGTTTGCTCATATCCATCCACCAGCAAGAGCAAAGCAGTTCTACTGAAAAAGTATTAGGCAGTTCTTCAGACGGGCATATTCATCAAAGATGTGAACTTCAACTTGCACCTTATTTCTAGTCTTCCCTAATACCCAAATACTTGACTTTGCAACTTTCAAGGTCACTTTTTCTCCATAGTAAAAATGTTATGTACAACGTTCAAGATAAAAATCACAAGACATGGAAGTTCATCTGCCTGGTTTAGGGTAATGTTTATCCCTCAGTTTTAAGAAACAGGCATAGCATTTTGTCATCTATCCCATTTACTTCTTTCAACTGAAACCAGGCAAAGTCAGTGGTGTTGAGGCAAAACCAGCCGAAGAGCTCATATGACCCCAAACAAAAAGCAACTTTCACACGGCCTCTTATGAACTGAACAGAAACAAGTGAGTCTGGCACAACTCAGTGTTCTACAAGAGATGCAAAAAGAGCCTAGTTCTGAGAGGTGCTGAAGGTCTCTGGGTACTGAGCACTGCAGGATCAGGCTTAACTTCCTAATGACTTTTCATAGGGTAGTGGGGATTAACCACAATGTGACTCCTGCAGTCATTTGCAACCTGAATGAAACAGGAACAACTTTTTGACTTTGTGAGGGAAGGGTTTGTGCCTTTTCCTTTTTGCTGAGAACAGCCCCTTTTCTTTTCCCTAGACAAAAAAAGAAAAAACGTTTTTTCTCACTACACTTTACTTGGAAATGCTAAGGATGTGTCACCCTGTCCGGAGAATGACAGGCCAACAACTAGACTTTCTTTAACAGAGGACTAAGTTGTTGTTATACAGCCAATAAGAAACTATTGAGGTGGAATCAACCACAAAACCACGGGTCCTCTGTCTGTCCAGCTCCCTTCCCAGGCACTGGAAACCTCAAATTCCTGACCTTGGTGGCAAATTGGAGTAGTAGCCAAAAGAGCATACAGACATGGCTGTTGTCCCGTCTGCCTGCCAGACAATTTCCTCTCCTAGAAAAGTATACAAAACAACAGAATAGAGTATCTTGTCCTCTCTGTGCTTTCACAGGCTCACCCATGGCTGCAGCTCTCTTCCATGGGACTGATTCGACATATCTAAAATTATCAACACCTCAATTATTACTGCTGCTACCACTATCAACTGTTTAAATCTTGGACACTAAAAATTCCATGTGCTATACATTGAAATTCTGATTATTATTTTTTCTTAGAAACCCCTTAAGCCATATGATTAGGCTAAGAGAAATGCCATGAATGGTGGTTAACTGGAAAGTCTCTGAATGCTGGGCACTGGTATGAAATGAAAAGCGAAGTCTTTCTTTGGAACATAGCATTAGAATGTTTGAAGAATAAAAAGTGTGCTCTGATTGATTCAGCTGCTTACCTTAAAAAACCCTGTACACCAGATGGAATGTGAAACTTCTCAAGGCTATAGCTTGCAAGGTCTTTTTAAGTAAGGTAAGAAATTCTCTAATCTCCTAATTTTTCACAGAGGCATCAAGTGACACCTGTAGTCAGCAGCAAGTCTGTTAATCCAAATGAAGCCTTAAAACATCAACAGGAATAGACACTTCTAAGCAAGAAAACAAGAGAGCCCAAACTCCCAGATTTTGCCTACTGCTCCTCCAATAGGATCACACCATTTTTACTGCATAGCTACAGGTAAGTAGTTGTCAGCTACAGGTAAGTAGTTGTCAGCTACAGGCTCACTGAAATATTTTAAGTTTTGAGATGTTTGCATGTAGAATGAGATTCTTCTGAGTGTACCTAAGAAAGCACCTAGGACCTACTGCAGTACTTCACAGAAAAAAGGGAAGATTTTCCTTAGTTTTAACAAATGAACATTCCACCCTAAACAATAAATAGGTCTTCCCCCTCTGTGTGACCCAGCTATAAAAGCTGGTAAAGAATGCGGAATTACCAGACAAAGTGAGTCTATACCTGCTAGGGTAAGCAAGGGAACAGTATCCTCTGTACAGACCTGAGGAAGGGTGACTACATAGTCTACTCGCCAGAAAAGCTCCACCGTACTGCAAGGGATCCTCTCTCTCGGTCATCACTGCACTTGGGTGAGTTGCTGTTTGACTTCAGCAATAGCCTGGGGAGTAAGCCAAGGCCACAGAAGCAATTAAAGCTAGAAATATTTCAGTACTTCTGAAGTCTTTATTTGCAATTCTCAAACCAGCTGAGGATTTGGATTGCTTCCAGTCACAAAGGGCTGAGCCTTCAAGCCCAGATGATGGAAAAGACCTAGTAGTAACTAGTTAAATGGTTAAATGGGGGTAAAGACAGTTCTAATGTCAATGCGATCACATGCAGTAAACTAATAGGATCCCTATTCACAATAATTACCGCTCTAATTCACAGATCATCTCAAGTAAATGGTAACAGAAAAGATAAAAAAAGAAACAAGAAAAAACCCAAGCCCAAAACTGTTCTGACCCCCAGCTGACCCTTTACACAATAAATTGGCTTTATGTGGCCACAACTTAGAGGAATTTCAATTGCAGGCTTGACATGGTGGAGAGCAAAGCATGAAAGTTGTGAATGGTGTGGTTGTTCAGAAGAAACCTAGAGCCTCCGCCTTCCCTTCACAGACATCAGCTTAAGGCATTGTAAGGAACCTGGTTATATGCAAATGAATTCAGTCCTGTCGTTGGTTATTGCAGCAATGAAGATTCTCACACGCTATCCATGAGAGTTCTGAAAATAGCAACAAGCATCTGCTCTGTACAGTCTACCCCATCAACTCTCCTTTTACTATTTGCTCCAGAAAGTCTCTCAAATTCATGGTTGCCAACACCAGGATTTATAAAGGAGTAAAGCAAAATCATATGAAAAAGACCTCTGCCTAAGCAAAACAGCATGTCTGGTAACACTTATCTACAGACTGTAAGATGACTTGTCAGATAAATTAACTAGTCTAGTAATATATAAGCAAATATATTAACTGCTCTGATCTGCAATACACACCTATGCACAAAGACCTCTACTGAGCATTTATGTCTGATATATTATACCTTAAACATACTCTTCTGTTCATCCCAGTTATATTAATACAAAATTAATTCTGATCTTTAATAAAGCTCTTTCTTTCATTTGTGAACTAGTTTGTCATGTCTATTTTAAATTTGAAAGCCATGTAACATCATTGACAATTTTAAGCCGAGAGCGTATGTGTTTTCATGCCTTGTTCAGATTTAATTTGGTTTGTTCTTTTTTGTTTTAAAGTAAAACAGAATTATCTACTGAAGCAACAACTACCACCCATGAAGTTAAGGTAACTGCTGCAGCAAGACACAGAGGCTCAGAGGTAAAGACAATAGCTTATGCTAACATTCAAGAAAATTATGTCAATGTAGAGTTCTCCCTTTAAGGATAGTTTTAATTTATGGTCCTTTCAAAGTGTAGCTATTGCTGTCCTGAACATAAAACAGAGCTCTGAACATACAGCCTCAGAAGAAGGCCTTATCTTAATAATAAAATTACTGAGATTAGAACTGGTCATCAAGAAATTTTAGTAACTCAGAATTTCGTAACACACTTAAAACTGTGAGATGATTTAGTATTAAATAACTAAACATTTATGGTAAGAAGAAATACACGTCATAACAAAAGCAGAGTATGTTTTGTAAAGATGTAATTCTCTTCTATTACTAGAAATCAGAATTAAAGAGACACAAGAGAGTTAAATTCTAGCTGAATAACTAACACTTCCATAGTCCTTTAAAAAATGAGATACAGAAGCGAAAGTATTAGGTAGCTTAATCAAAGATGAAGATGCAACTCTCAGACTCTTAAGAGAAGAAACATTCTGGGGAAACAAACAAACCAACCAACCAAGAAATATTTAAAATCATCCTTTCTTTCACCTCTGCCTCCTCATTAGTATGGGTTTGAGGTTCTTTCCTCCAGCAGCAGGAGCCAAGCTCCCAAGCAAGTGGCACACTTTGTTCTATGTTCTTTCAGGATATGGAATTCTTTCCCTTGCATTCTCAAGAAAAAATAAAAAAGGAGTTAAACTCTCATCCTGACTCTCTTCGGCTGTATGAGAAAATTTCCAGCTGCACTCAGATCACTGTTATAGGGTTAGAAGGTATTTAATCATGTGTAAATGATTAAAGTGTCAGAAGATAATGAATAGTCTGATCAAACATAAAGTTTATGTGCACTTACTCCCAGAATTCCATCACTGGAGAAGTGGCATTTTGTAAAGACAGTTGACTGCAGTTGCTCATGTTAAGTTTTTGAAATTCCACACAGTTTTCTATAAAAGGACAAAAAAAAAAAGTTTGCTATATTGACATGTAAGCACATTTCTTCTTGTGCATCTTCTAGTTTGTACATCCTGTAAAGTCACCATTTCATAATGCATTTTCTCTAAGTAGTTAAAGGATTTCTAGGTACACTAAAATGCCACAGCTGCAACTTCTGTAACGCTGGATTTTGACCACCACATCACAGTAGAAAAATGTCCATGCAGTATGATATATTCTCCATACTCCAATCCTTTCCAAAGGCACAGTTCCAATGGGAAGGGCCAATAAAACATCTGAGGCAGACAAATAACACTTCGAGAAACTGAGGCAATCGATTGGGAATTACAACCTACTCCAGCTGCTGCTGGTTCAATGGCCAAAGGTAATAATTGGCTTAGGAAAAACCACCAGCAACAAGTTTCCACTTTGCCTTAACATGCAGGTGAATAGTCACTCTGGCTTATTGTTATCTCTAGTACAGAGAAAGGAGATCAAAGCAGCTCAGCATTGTTGAGCTGACACTCAGTGTTTGAACAGGGATCAACATTGGCTAAGCTCCTTATCAGGGCTGCCAAAATTGATACTGAAGCCTTCCACATCTATTGGGCCCAAGACTAGTTTTCTAACATAAATAACCTAAACTGCAAGATTTCAGGTAGGTTTAGGTGTGCTCAAGGAACAAGATAATGACCAATGACTAAAACTTATGACAGACAGTACAAGTGGCACATGACTTAAAATCAGGCAGTACTATAGGGAATAAATGCAAAAACTTCAGGAACATGGAGATCAGGGCTATTGGTATGTATACCTCACCTAGATATTTGTGATCTTCATGTGCAATAAGTAGAGCATTACAGATGAAAATACCAATGACTGGACAGACGCAAAGCCCTATACTGCAAACCCTCACAAATACACACCTCATCTTTCATGTAAGAGGCTACTTTGCATGCAGCAAGGCATATTTATGTGACTAAATTTTTAGCAGTAACTTGATGAACGTCATCCCTCAACATCTAGCATTATAAAGAACAAATCCAAAGTTCCACTTTTAATATTTTCTTCTCCATTCAAACTCCTCCTGATTTCATTAAAGTGAAAGAGCAAGATTGTAGCCTGTCATCAGGTCATCAGCTCTTCAGCAGAATTCACTTACTGCATTCAGGAGAATAGATATGATTGCAAATGAGACTCTTGGGATTTTGCTGGAATATCTTACAGAATTAACAAAATCCAAAGTTGTCTTCTGCTACCTGGCAATATATTCTGCAGGAATAAATGCTTATACAATGGCCTAAACCAAAAAGATATCAGTAAGTCTTCACTCCAGGATGCCTTTTATCATAGTGCGGTGTGATGTGATTGGCCCAATTCCACAGACTTTTCTACAAGAATAGTTTTGTTCCTGACATTTTAATATATTAGTCAATAACTTGGAAGTAATTGTATAGCAATAATCTCTGCTGAGGTCATACCTGTATTCCATTCATGCCCACAGGTAGCCCAAGGAAGCTCTGTAGTAAAGCAGTTAAACAAATAGAAGATAGCCCATGCTAAAATGATGATGTAATACACGTTTAGGTGTGCCTCTATAACTTGGGTAGCATATCCAATGCCTAGAGACAGAAAAGTGAGACACAAGAGAAAAACTTACTTCTCAGGTATGTTAAAAACAAATGCTTATTACTTCAAGTATATCTTAAGTTTTGATACAATTTATTTTATTTTACTTCAAGTTCAATGCATTCTTTTGCAGTAGAACACAAACTGTTTGTTACCTTCAAATAGAGGGCAAACTTTTCTCCAGCATGTAATGCCTCCTTCACTAGTAAACTGTCCCAAGGCTGTCTCCAAGAAGAATACTGGTATTCCACAGCAAATAAAAAAAACCACATATGGGATGAGGAAAGCACCTACAAGAAAACATTGAGGGAGGGAGCTGTTATAATGAACACAGTTCCTTGGCAGCATAGTGAGAAATTAGTTTTCTTAATAAAGGAAGGATCAGCTATTATCCACCTCTCAGACAGCATGCTGAAAGTCCACAAAGTGTTTACTCCTGGTCCCCAACACCAACAGTGAACCTGCAGGCTAATGTCACGGGCTAAGTAAAACCAGACCACAGTTCCTCAGTACAGAACGTATGTGTCTCACATGTCTCTCAAACACAGAGAAGACAAGAGTCTTGCTTAGCCACACAGTTCTGCTCTGACTGTCATCAAGTCAGATTACATCGTCTTCTCTTCCTTTTCTCAGGAAAGTAGGGATGAAGAAATGTTACGGAAATTAAATTCAGGAAGTCCTTTGTACGTTATTTGGATAAGCCTGATGATAAGAATCATGAAGGAATAACAAAATAAACTTTAAAACTACTTACAAGAACAGGAAAGCAGGGCTTGGCCTTATCAGCTAGAAACATTAATGGGAAATTGCAGGAAAATAAGAGAGCATCAACATTTCTGTCAGCTGCTGACAGTAAACTCCAGCATAGATAACAAAGAGTACCTGAGGTGTAATATTCTGTAACAACAATAAAATATTCTCATATCGACTAACACACAGCAGAAGTATTGTATTATTTCATGACTGATCCTGTTATTAAAATGGCACCTAAAAAACACGGCTGTGAAGTATGCCAAAGCAAAGAAATGAGAGAAGATGCAGGTTAGGCAAAATGTCACTTGCTGATAATGTAGATTTTAGGTATCCTATTTAGAACTGAGCCTAAATAATGAGGAATAAAATAGAGCCTTTTTACTTTGTAGAGAATCTGTTAAAATATAAGGCATAAAGAAGTTTTTTCCTCATTCCCCAAGTACTCAGACTTTCTGATGACTCAAAGGATGAGGTAGAAAGCAAGCGACTATATTGGTTTAGACTGAAACAAGGCCAGAAGGAAACAAGTACTAAGAAGAAAGCACAAAATAACCAATTCTGCCATTTCTACTTACACCAAGACAGTTTTACTGGTTTAATCAGGCAGAGTAGTGCAGCAAAGTACTGCACAGAATAATTTATCTGACACGGTAGGAAAAATCACAAAGCATTAACTGCCTAATTAAGTTATGAAAATAAAGCTTAGCACAACATACATAATGTGTTGTATCCAGGCCTCAACTTGCTCCAAAACAAATAACCCCACAACACTAAGGAACTTCATTTAAAGCTCCCATTAAATGATATAAGCATCCCATCATTCAGCTCATTTCAAATCAACACAAAATATGCTGAACACAAAAGCTGGGGTGGGTGCAGCTTTTCCTAGGAAGATGTGTTTTATAGTGCTGTCCCTCAGTTCTTCAGAGCACTAGCAATAGTAGCATTTCCTCCCTTCGGTGAGAGGCCTGAAGATCAACTGATCTTTAATGAACAGCACCTTAATAGCCACCACTCTGATACTAAATCTCTGACAGAATATTAACAATAAACAAAATGTTTCTGACTACACTTCAGGAAAATTTCTACAACTACAGGGCAAATAGGTACCCATCCATTATCTTAAAAAACCCCAAACAACAAAAACCCACACCAAACCTCAAATTCCACAACACCCCCATAACCTGCAACATCTGTTGTACTTGAGTCACTTTGATAAGGCAACTAAATACAGCTGCTTTGATTTGCAGTTTCTTTCTTCAGACCCAGCACATTAAGAGAGATCTCTTTATGAGTAGCTGCCTGTAGTTGAATCTCAGCTGCATCTCAAGCAACACGTGGATTTCCCAAAGAATGGAATCCTTGCAACCGAAACATGGTTTCTCTGTCTGATTTACTGTGCAAATGGTTTGAACAAAATCCTTATAGGCCAGCTAACCTGCTGGCCACTATCAAATGCAGCTTAACTCACCCATATGCATGATCATGGTGAGTTTGGCATGGCAACTTGTTGAAATTGAAAGTATTGACTTTGACTATTTTCCAATGCTGTTCTACAACAGGTATACATGAAGAAGATCAGGTTTCCAGTTTGCAAACAGATCACATTCCAAGAAATATCTAATTCTATACATGCAGAGAAATTAGTTTTCCTTTAAAAACCAACTACATATTCTTAAGAAAAAACTAAAATTATAGAAGTTTATGCCTACACTACCTGTTACGACTTGGAGTAAGTACCACAGAGAGGTCAGACCTCAGGTGTTCCATACTACTGCTTCTAGACTCGTTCTGTATCTAGCAAGTTATGAAATAACTAGCTCATGTGTCTTACTACCAGGATGTACTTATTATCACCAAGTAGTTTTCAGTATTTACATCTGATGCATCAAACAAGCCCAACTCTGCTCTAATTCCAGCAGGGCATTCCAGAGAGTTACAAAAGCACAGGTCATAGTCCAAGTCCTCATTGAATAAAATTGAAGTCAATGGCAAACTTCCCATAGTGCCAGGACATGACCAATTAAACCACACACATTAATTCTACACTTAAAGAACAGAGTAGTGATTAAAGTATGGTATTAATTAGTTTTCCATCGAGTCACCTAGAGCATAGTTAGAATGATCTCACATTTTGACAAGCTGGCATTTGCATACAAATGGACACATCAAAGTTACTGTTTGAACAAGGAGATCATTATATACTGAAAAAATATTTTTATCTTTTCCTCTGCCAAAATTTCTCTGGAAAGACTTCAATAATCCACAAGAAACTATTCTGCATATGATATCCAGCATATGAATATTTATGTTCTAACAGCAGTACATCATTCTGAATACAGGTGAATTCTTGTTATCTTAGTTCTGCCAAAACACAGAACTATAAAGAAAGGAGCTACAATCCATGGACACATCTTCCACAGTAATATTAGCCTTAGAGAAACAGCAGACAAAATGGGCCCCGAGTTCAGACAACTGTGCCTGGGTTTGGAGGGACAAGGGAAAGAAATTTGGCGCAGCGTTGTTAGCAAACAAACACATTAAATAATACATCTCTGCATGTCAGCCACTGAACACATTTTTCTCCCAGCCTATACACTTATGCTAACACTGATTAAAGCTTTAAGTGGAGAGAACATTAAATCCAGTCCACAGAATTCCAAGCTATATTTTTAATTTACTTCCCCCCCCCATTGCTTTGTAACTCACAGCTAACATGCTCATTCTTAAATGTCACGTATTTTACATAGCTTACACTTTACTACTACCAAGAGATGCCACGTGTTACACTTTTGTACAAGTTAAGTCTGTTCTCTCTCAAATAACATTCTTATTCTACATTTTACAGGGTTTGTTCTCTTCTCTGAGTAACAGGCACCTTTCTCCATCTTCCCCTACCATCGTGTGGTGATTTGGGAAGTAATGTGAAAAAGTAGTATGGTTGAATTACAGAAATTTTCACATAACAAAGAAAAAAGTAATTTTTGTATCGTTATCAAAACCAGTATTTATCCTCTTTGAAGTGTATTGTTATGAAAAATAAAATGCTACATTCATTTCTGCATCAGATAAACTTAAATATGCTTGGGTCTGTATTCACATGCATAAAAAAACACAGTAGCTATACTACTATAATAGAACATTGGCTTCTTCTGCATTAAAAATCTTACAGGAAAAAAATGTCAATTTACTGAAACAAAAGCAACTTGTGCAAGTAAACCATGCGATACCTGGGGAGGAGAAGGGAAGAGAAACACAATTATCTTTTTCTTACTTGTCAGATGTTTAATACTTCCCTATCCACACATACACTGAAATCCTGAATACCTCTCTCTTAGTGCAAAGAAATCACCATAAAACATTCTTAACTGTTTATTTCCCACATGCTTATGGTGAGCTGTAAATCAGCATATGATGCCATCTTACCTCCTCCATTCTTGTAGCAAAGATACGGGAATCTCCATACATTTCCCAACCCAATAATCTCCCCTGCCACAGAAAGCACAAATTCAACCTTATTGTTCCAGTGACCTCTTTCATGAACTTTCTTATCATTAATGTGGACGAGGTTGGTACTTGAGGCTTCTGGGTCTAAAGCATCTTCTGGCTTGCCATTAATTATAGGAATAGTCTTTTCAGCTGTCATGACTGTTCAGCCTAGAGGAGAGCAAGAGAAAAACATACAGATGTCTTGAATTACTTGTTAGTAATAACCCTCAATGACTAAAGAAGTTCCTCAGCATATCATTGGCTTCTTATTAACTGCACAAATTTGCAAGTGAAAGTGAAAGAGGCAACTCTATAAAGGCTGGAAAAGTTGTAAAGAAGGAAAAAAAGGAAAAGGAAAGAGAAGGAAGCAAAAAACCCAAAGAAGGGAAGGAGAAGGTGGTTTCCAAGTTGATACAGGCAATTTAATAGTATAATATTGTTTTAAGGTGGAGGCAGTGAAGCCTTTCAAAAATCCCTCCCCAAGCAAGGATCCCAACTTAACTAACCTACCAGAGAACAGATCTCTCTGCACCTTCCAGGCACCGAAGAAAGGGATGTGGAGAAGGGAGCCTGAACGAATCTGGCCTGCCTGGAGGAGTAAGGGAGCTCCCGGACTACTCACCCAGGGCTCTGCCTGTGCCTGCGCGGCCGGGGGAGGGACAGGATCTCTAGCCCGG